>NC_062968.1:52713844-52837133 GCF_023119035.1 Salvia hispanica | reverse complement strand
AAAACATTTAAAATGTTGTGAAAATGACTGCATGGACAAAGACAGGGAATAATGGAAAAAGTAGTGCAGTTATAGATATTTCACAAGTTGTGATTTCAGCCACATAAGTAATGTGTGGCGAACTAATTAACAAAGCTATAATTTAAGATAGGAGTGCTTTAGCGAAGGCGGGATCGGCAAACATGGTCTGAAGATGATGTTGAAGAAGAGGAAGACGATGATCTTCGTCATAGGTATACATGGTCGGAACCATACGCGCTGCATTGAGACAAGCCCGTCTAAAACCCGCAGAAAATGAACTCGTTGAAGAGAAGCCATGCTTGTTTATGTTTTCCCATGTCTCTGAAACCATGTTCATCACCTCCTCTCGCGCCTCTTCCCTCGATTTTGCTTTCCCTTCTTTCATGTAGAAATCTATGTAGGATCCGTCGAACCCTATTTGCTCCTCGTCCTAATTTTATCATCACACAGTCAGAATGACCAAACTGATAGAAAACGAAATTCTGAGTACGAAAATAACCCTATTATAGTCAAATGCTGATGACTTCCTAGAAATCCTAAACGACTAAAAGCAAAAACTAAAAACATCCAAAAAATAGTAAATTGACGTTTTTGCCCCTTAAATGAATTTCAAGGCATTTCGAGATACTGTAACTTTTCCTTGCAAAACTGCGTTTGAAATTACCTTGGCGGAGCCCAAGTCGTCGAGAAGCCTGAGGAGTTTGGCGACGGAATGTGTGAGTCCATTGGGATCAGTGAGAAGAGTTTGAGTTTGGTGAGAGAGAGGGTTTCCCATTAGTAAGAAGAGATGAGATAGCACCATAGGTACTCCTGAGCTTATCACTCCATTCTTGAGATATTCCTCAGCCTTCACCACTTCACCATTTCTAAGCCATTTTCCCTCCACAAGAAATGCATCCATCAAACTCCCCCACTGCAATATTACAAAAACGAAAAAAGTAGTAAGTTTTTATGGACGAATAAAAATGAAAAAATTAAAGTATTGGTAGTAGACAAACTGCACTGCACCTCTCTTTTGAGAAAGTGGCTAGGATTCCATCCATGCTCTCGATAGACGAGGCTGCTGATTTCGTCCGTAGTCTCGTAAATGGCATTCAAGCATGTTTTCATATAACTTGGTAATTCATCACAAACATCCCATCTGTATTCAACAAAACCACACATATATGATATATCAAATCAATTAATCTGTCGATCCATTGCTTCAAATGGTCGTACTTGCTTTTGCTTGGTAATACTGTTTATAGAGTACTTTTGAACATACCTTTTAACAGTGTGGGTGAATAGAGTGAGCTCGTCAATAGTGCCATAAAGATCAAATATATCGTCCACAACGTAGACAAGAGATATCGGCTTCGTTAGCATGATTCTATGTTTCGACAACATTGGATTCCTCAGGATCGCCATCGACCACACGTGCCATTTTAACGGCTGATTCCTCGACGACTTCAGCTCCTCACTCAGCCCCAGCCTCTTCCACCACCTACAACATCATTAACTTCGAAAATTAGTACTGTCCCACTTTTTGGGGGACTGGCTCCCCAACTAAGATATGTTCCCTTCGTCCCAATTTAGAAGTCTCAGTTTTCTATTTTAACGGCCGGTTGTTACAACTTAGAAGTCTCTATCAACTTTTACCACTATTCATTTAATTATAGTAGTGTTTCAATTAATATATAAAAATAAGACTCAGTTGATTGTTTTTCACCCGTGCTTATTCCACTCATTACACAACCAATTCCTAATTAAAATTATAGTAGGACTTTTAAGTTGGGACATAGAGAGTTCATATTTTGACCCGGGTCAAGCTTCCAACTAACTCTACAACTCGAAGGATTTCGTGTTTGTGGAGGGACTCGGTGTATGCGAATTCGAACTCTGCAAGCTCTCTCAAGACATGATTATCATCACCCACAAACTGAAGATAGCTCTTTGCAGTGAAACCAGCCACAATCTTGTGCTGTGGAAAACTCAATCCAAAATTCACCACTCTCTCTAGTTCGTCGTCGAGGCAGATCGCGGCCCTGTACGCATTTAGCCACAACGAGCTAAACTCCGCAGCCTCGCTCAGAATCTCCTCCCCTCCGGTGTTCAAATGAGACGCCTCGTGCATCGCCACCAAACCCCTCGTCACTCCACCGACCAGACCATCTTCCAGCCTCAGTTCCCCACTCCGCAGAAAGTGTCCGAAAAAGTCATCTGACAAAAAAAAATATTACTATAACAATATTTACTATTACAAAAAGAGAACTTAAATTACTACTAATATAAATTTCATAGGCAGTCCTATCAAATAGCACGAGATGTAACATGAAAATCCGCACCTGCAATGACTCTGCATCCGTGCTGCCTAAGCAGACGGAAGCGGAGTGAAGCCTCTAGAAGGCCGTCATTGGAGGTGTGGGCCAAGTATTGTTGATGGAGAATGGATTCAATCTCGTCTTTGAAGTGATGACAGAGGCCGAGGCGTTGGATTGTGTCGACGAGCTCTAGGCTTTGCAACGAATCTTGCTCTGTTTTCATCAGCATTTCTCTTACTTGCTCCAATTTTGCTGCGTGTTCGAGCAACGACGATTCCTACACATGTGTACATATAGATTGCATCAAATTTGTTACTAGGATTTTTTCAATATAGATAGACAGACAAATTAAAGAGACAGAGCAGAAGTACTAATTCATGGCTACCTCTTTGGTTAGAGGCGAAAGATCAAATGCTTGGTAGATGGCTTCCATTAGGAAAATATATTTTGCAAAGATGGAAATAAAGGAGGAATGTATACTAACTACATAATACTAAGCACTTGTATTTATAGTGTAGATACACAGCTCAACCATCATAAGAATAATTGGTACGGTAAAAACAAGTTGATCTTGCTAGCTAGATGAACTAAAAGCATGATAAAAATTAAGTAGAGTGTTTGACAGGGTAGAATATTTTGTAGATTACGCTGTAAAATTATAGAGTAGTAACTCTAGAAGAAAAATTGTCATATTTCTTGGTATGTCAACCAAAATTAATTTATATTCTCGAATAAGATGGTTTCCTTTTTTCAATTAACAATACTTGAACACTTTAAAATCTATCTTTCTCTTACTTTATCAATTTTGCATTAATATGTATCATCCACTACTAAAACTATTTTCATCCTTGGCCACCACTATCGCCACCCTCTTTGCCCACAGTCTCATTACAAACACGAAAATTACTATCGGCGAATTCGAACTCTTATGCAATTGAACCTCCTGCCTCCCTTCACCGCCTCCCAAGAATGTCGAACGAGCAATTCCCACAAAAAATTGTGGCCACTTTTGTTAAGAGTTCGCCACAATTGCCTTATTAGGCGTCTTCAAAGAATATACAATCCGATCCATTATGCAAAAGGTATGCCTATTACTTCAGAATTTTGATTCCGTGGTTATTCGTCATGTGTATAAGGAAGATATTTTGTTGTTGATTATTTGTCGTATTTTTCCTATACTAATAGCTTTCATATAGACTTTCATGTTTTAAAGTCGTCGTTGTTGGGTATCAGTATTTGTTGGCTGATTCATGATAAATTAATTGTTTTTTATATTCGTTAGAGTTATACAATTGAGTTTAACCACCTTTTTCAACAAAAAAAAATCAAGCAATTTTCTATTATGAACACTTCTTATAATATCGCCATTGTAATACTTCTTAAATTTAAAAAATGTCATTACCACACATAACATAGCATCTCTAAGACACTATTTGTCTTGAATAAGATATTTTTTCTATTAACAAAATATTTATCACATTTCTAAACCTTTCTACTGTTTAAATATTGCACACTTTTTGTTGGATAACTAACTATTTAGGAATCTAGAAAATAAGAAGCGTTCGTGCACGAAACTGCACCATGAAAAATTATGATGCATCGTTTTCTTTAGTCCATTCAAAATGTGCAAATGTACGAATTTTTCTTCTTCTATAATGTTGTAGATGGAAGCACTCAACTCAACACTCAATAGATACTTCCTTTGTTTTACAAGAATATACACTTTGGGTTGAGCACGAATTTTAATGTATAATTGAAAAAGTAAGAGAGTTATAGAATGAAAAATTAATTTAAATATGGTTAATGAAGAATGGGTCTCACCTTAATAGAGAAAAAAGAGTTTCCATGATTGAAAAATGCATATTCTTGTGAAACAGACTAAAATGGAAAGAGTGCATATTCTTGTGTAACGGAAGGAGTATCATATTAGTGTAAGAATTTTTGTTCAACTAAAATGTTATGCATTTAACACTCAAAAGATATTGTGTAAGAATTTTGTCCACTATACTATTTTTCTCGATGAAGGCACCAAAAGTCATTGATATATGGTATATTTTAATCTTTTTCCCATGGAATAGAATGACCACCCTCTTCCTATTTTATAGCCAATCAATGGTGTATATCCATATAATAAAATACTACTGCTAGTATAGTTTTTACACTCAACATACAAATCATGTTTCAAATAGCGACACTTTTGGTGCAAATACAAATCATGTTTCAAATAGCAACGACTTTTGGTGCAATTGGGCCAATAATTATTGATCTCTAGAGTAGCTATCGGAAATTGCATCATAATGAAAATGCATTTTAATCTCGTACGATCGAGCCTGAAATAATGATAGTTTCTATAAAGTTTGTTGGGTTTTTTCTCGAAATATTCCAGTGCTAGCTATATATTTAGATTCAATCAACCCAACATATTTGACTATTGACTTAAAACTAATTTGAGTATACGTTTGGTCAATATTATTAGTGATAATTTCTCGGAAATTTTGCCAGGATTCATGACAATATTAAAGTTTAAAGGATTGAAACATGACTTGAACTTGTGGCCTTTTAGGACTAAAATTGCTAATCTAATCAATTGTTTAAGTTAGACTAGACTTGAACTAAAATTTTCTCACCTCATTATAACAAATGTTTTAAACTCCAGAAAATTCAACTCGTTTCATCCGATTGCACGATGTATGCCACATAAGTTTTACCCTATTAATTTTTTTTACTTTTGTATAAAATGACATAATGTTATCATTGAAATAAAAATTATTTACTAAAAATGTGTGTAATTAAAATTTTTAATTTTCACAATTAATGAATGCACCAGCTAGCTAGTACCGTAGACTTTGCAACTTAATTGGCATATAGCAACTTCATTTAAAATGTTCTTTTCGTTTTAGCTACTTTTCTTTATTTTCCTTTGTAGGCCAATTTTATCAATTACTGAGACACAATTGATTTTAAAAAATTGTACCTCTAAAATTTGAAGATAAAAGATATAGAGAAATCCATCGAAGAAGGAAAAGAAACTGCCATGGAGAAGGAAAAAACGGTCGCACATTATTGACTATGTCTTGAAAAGTGTTAACAACTTACAATAATACATTACTCCTACTTTATATATATAGGCTGAGAATAAAAGCCAAACTAGCTAATAAAATTCTAAACAATATATTTTTCATTTTTCAATTTTAACACGTTATTTTGTGGCACCTGAAAGTTGATGTGTCTCGTCCAATTGCTGAGATGTATGCTACATAAGTTTTACCCTATTATTTTTTATACAAAAGGAAGTATATCATTGCAATAAAACAAATATGTGTATAGTTAAAATTTTGAATTTGACAGTGAAATATCAAAGATTCGATATATCAGCAGGGGTTTGCAACTTCATTTAAAATGTTTTTTTTCCTTTTTCCGGCTGGAAATTCATGAGCTCTTTATCTTTCTTTTGTTGTGGTCCAATTGTACAGTACCATTTAACGTGTTCTCCTTTCATGATTTTGCACAATCTTTTAGTGGTCACGGTAGCATGTAACGTTATCAGTTTGTTTACCCAATCAGACACCTGCACTAATCTAATAATATCAACAACTATTAACAATGGAAAGTCTTTAAATTAATCAGCGTTTGGATTGATTAGAATGTAAATGGTCCATTTTATGATTTTATCCATACACTAAAAACAATTTTTTTAAGGATTAAAAAATTGAGACATAATTAAAGAAAAGTGTCCTTAAATTAATAAATTAACTTGATCTTTTATTTTTTTTCCAGTACGCTATTGTCTGTGCTTTTAAATTTTAGTTGAGACACCAATAAAATTTTTTTGAAATGTTGATGGTATAGTATTTAAAACCATGTACAAATTAGCGTCCTTAAATGTATTAAAAATGTCTTTAACGAATTTTTTTGCTGTAGTGATGCGACATTTACTAAACACGTTTCACTATTTAGTACTCAGTCAGTTTGCTCTTTAAATATAAACTGCCTCGAAACAAAAATTAATCAACGAAATAAAACGTGTTTTGAAGTAATATTCCAATTTTTGATCAAAGAACTTTTTTAGGAGGCATTTTATTTTTAAAATTGAAACGATGAACTCTAAATGGGAGTAGTAATTTTCTAAACAGTAGACAAATTTTAGGTAAAACCCCAAACGATTGATCCTGGTTAGAATGATGGAATTATGTAATGCTTCCATACTGTTCTGTACTCTCCAGATTTGTAAGATCTATAACTATAATGATTGGAAAAATCATTATCAATAAAAAGTATTTTACTCTTTTGCTTATTTCGGAGAGTTAAAAAATAATTTTTGTACTTCCTCTGTCATGTAGTACTATATAAAATTAACTGGATAGTAAACGACATATATAGAATGACATGTCCAGTAATAATATTGTGTCGAATATTATGACTACAGAAGATCACGTGATATACTATTCAATATGCACCAAACTTAATGAAATGATTCACCGCGCGCCATCAAATCATAACAATCGGTCACATTGAAATGATTCACTATCATCCAATCACCATCGTTCACACGTTAAACACATTATTTAGTGTATTTAAATTATCATCATCGTTCACACGTTAAACACATTATCTTAACAAATACTCATAAATTAGGAATTGATTTTTTAGTGTATTTAAATTAGCATTTTAAGTGTAATTAAAATCACTTAATAAAAAAAATACTTAATTAACTCTAATATATTAATTAATTATCTTAATTCTTACTTAAAATAGAAATAATATAATAACTTAGGACTAATCAAAATAGAAAAATACTAGTAACATGGGACATAGAGATTAGTATAGAAAGAAATATTATGGCAACAAAATAGCAACACATAAGCACACTTGACTTACATTATTAACTATTTTTATATTTTTTGGCTTCAATGCTGATCATAATTTAAGTGTACTAGTATATATCATTGTTGTTTATATTGATAAATTCTAATTAATTTTTTTGAATAATTGTAATGTTAAAATAATATTATAGCCTTGTAAAGGCTGAGTATCATTAATGGTAGTTACTCGTCGATTATGACTTTTGGTGAAGTGAATTGTTTTGAGAACTCTAACAATGGTTAAAGAAAATCATAAGTATATTGTTAACGGGTCCTATTCTAATGCTTACAGCATCATAATTCAAAATTAAGACTAAATCTCCACTCTTAGATTTTAAAATGAGTGGATGAGATTAAAGCTCACAAATCTCAATAAATAGTAGACAAAATATCAACAAAAAAGGGTAATATCATCATTATGTTATCATATGATAATTTTCGTGAGTGTTTTTTTATATCAACATTGTGTATTACAAATATCAACAAATATGACATTAGAAATCAACACAATGACAAGAAAATATCAACACATTTTTATTGAGATTGGACATGCATAATATTGAGATTTTGCCTATGATATATTGAGATTTTTTATTGCATTTGTTGATAAAAGCTCGCTTATCAACATGTACGAAAAATTATAATTTATCAAATTTCATCACCCGAACATCGTCGGAACATATGCAATTGAGATCTCGTTGGAATCCTTATTAAATTATCTTTAATTTGATATATTTTTTATAAAAATAATTTAAATTGAGAGAGTTACGTAAATTTAAAGATTTGAGATGATTTTGAGGAGAGAGAAAGTAGTTATAATTACTACATATAGGATTTGACATTAATACCCTTTTAATTTAATTAATAATTATTTAAATTTAAAATATTTTACACTTGTCATTATATCAACCCAAGATCTTCTAATCTAATGGTTAAAAATTGGTCCCAATTTTGAATTGATAATTAATTAGCAATTCATTACGTCCCCATCGTTAACAACCATATCATATCAATATTAATTTTGATAGTGTTAACGATATACTTATGAATATTGAATATGATTAAGTGGACACAATAGAAGAAGAAGTAGTATTTCAAAACTTATCCTTATAAAAGTTTGATATTACATGGAATCTTTTATTCTTAGTCCTTTTAACTTCTAAAGATAGTTTAGGGAGTAAAACATTATAAGTATAATATAAGATCATTAAGTTATTATGAGTCTGTAATTAGTTCCAATTGTGATGAAAATTTTATTTATTTAAAAGTAATTGTAATTATTATTAACTAATTCTATTATATACGTTTTATAGTGAATTCTATGAAAAACCCCGGAAATATCCTTTTCCCTAGACAGATGGGACTCATAAGGACTCATTTTTATGTATCCATATGTAAAAGGAGAGTTTTGAAAAAAAAATATAACAAAAATTTCATTGTGATACTTTAAAATGCATATATAAAATTATTAATATTTCAAAGCTTTATCAGTGTGCTTTTTTAATTTCTTAGAGCATGAATTGCAACGAGATACAGATGAGGTCTAACATCCTTTTTCTATTTATATGAGATCTAAAGATTAGTGTGATCTTTCAGGTATGAGCTCTAATTAATTTTTCATATTTTTTATTTAGAGTTCTGATATTTTAATCGATTAGTTCAATTAGCATGATTCTAGATTTAGTTTAATTTATTTCATTTTTCGATATGTGGTGTGTTAATCTGAGGTTCTATCGGAAGTTTAGATTCAGTTATCAAATGAAACTATATTTCACTTTATCATGCATATTCTAGATTTAGTTTAAATTTCTAATTTTTCGATGAGGGTTTACAGTTTTTGTACTCCATATCGATTGGATTTTCATCAACATGTATGAGCTAACTTTAATAAATATTAGTTCCGTTCCAAGAAAAATGACCCCTTACTTGGGTGACACAAGATTTTATATAACTTTATTTTGTGTGTTGAATGGAGAGATAAAGTAAGAGAGAGTGAATAAAGTAAAAATAAAAGTTGTTTTTAGTTTTAGTAATGTGTCATCTTAAGTGAAATAAACTAAAAAGGAAAATGAGTTATCTCCAATTTATATTTTTATAATTTTCTGCTTTTAGTGCATAATAATTTAATATTTAAGTTCCTTAACTGCTTTTGTTATAAATTGAAGTTTAAAAACCGTGTTATATGGTCGGACGAATTTAATTAGTTATATGGTCGGACGAATTTAATTAGTCCGGGACAGTTGAAACGGCATCCTCACTGTGTTTAATTTAAATTCAAATAGATTTACTTTGACTGCAGATCAATTCAAAAATTACAGAATTCAAACAGTTTAACTTTGATCGATGACTTCAAATTATAGATAATTAGAATTAGTCAAGTAAACAACACAATTACAAGAGAGAGACTGAGAGAGGTGATTATTATTGTCAAATTTCTCAATAATGTCTCTCCTAATATCTTTGACGACCGTAATTGCATAGAATTCGAGTCATTAATTAATAATACTGGGATTAGAAAAGTATATTTTAAATTTGTAAGTGGCGATATTTCAAGGCAAGAAACTACTCCAAAAAAACCGTTATTATTATTTGGAGATGTCCTATGTATCTTTTCCAAAGAGGAATCTGAGATTGTTAATCATGTCATTTGCGGGTGGAATTTATCTCTTTGTTTATCCAAAAAAGAGCCAGACTTATGCTTCGTAAAAAAAAAAAAAAAAACAACTTTGGAGCTCCCTCTTTAAGAAGATTATCCCAAATTGTGAGGTTGAGAAGAGGCTTTTATTAGGAATATTAGGATCAAGGGTTAAAGGGTGGTGTCTAGAATTTTCTCTTTTTTTTTCACAAGGACAAATGTATGAAGAGTCGATAAAGATTAGAAGATGGACTAATAACAAACATAGGACCAAGGGCACAATCAGACTACCAGAGAGATTACCTTCTATTGCCTTCAATTTGTTGTTTAATGGTCTTATGACCTTAGTCATGTTTACTTTGTGATTTGGGCTTTGGATGAGGGTTTGTGTGCCTTCTTTTGTCTTTTGGTCTTGGGTGAGTACTAGGTTTTCTTTGGTGAACTTGACTAGATTGTATTCTTAGTGTGATAATATTGTTGGACTCCTGCTCACCAATTTTCAGTTTGAGCCCCTAATTTCTCAAAAAAAAAATTAATGTGTAGTATTATTTTTATCACACGAAATATTATTAATTCAATAAAAATATTTTGAAAAAAGTAGTATTAATTATAAAAAATAATGAAATACTTACAAAAAATAAATTAGAGGGCTATGGGCCCCAAGCTTTAGAATGACGAAAACTATAAAAGGCATGAAACTGAAAACTACTATAGGCGAATACATCGTTTTCTTTGGGCCAAGCTAAGGCCCAAAATCATTCATAATGGCAGATTATGTGTTTTTTCTTTCCTTTGTTTTTTTATATCAAAATAACGTTACATTTAATATTAAAAACCTTCAACGTTTCACGTTTCTATTGGTATGTTGAATGATCCTATACTATTTTTAACTTAATTGCATTCAATATTTATTTTCTCGCTTTAGCATTGTAATGAAGAATTTTTTGCAGTACATAGTTCTAATTTCGTGCATATTACACACTACACAGTACAATTGATAGTAACATTTACTCCTATATTATTTTCCAGATAAATTTATCATTAAGATATTTCAAATAGTTGAAAATACATTCATTCTACCTAAATTGTGAAATAAATGTGACTAATTGGCAATGTCTTGGTGTTGTGGTACATCTACTGTCTTAGGAAGAGCTTCTTGAACATCTTTGCTTTTGCCCCACAGCAAAACATACATTCCCACGACTACCACAATCGATCCCAAAACGCTGTTCAAATCATTGCACAATTTGATCAATTGAATTATACAATACTAGAAAATCAAATTAGTTAAGTAGTATAAGTCTACATGCAATAAGAAATGTTGAGTGAAATTTTTGGCTCTATCACTCTACATGCATGAAAAACACCATTCAACGATGAACAACGAATTCACAATTCCTTATATTTCTCTCGTGATGTGTCCAGTCAATCACAATTTTTTTTTTCTCTCTCGATGCAATTGTGATTGGTTGATCACACCATATAACAATATGTCCAGAACTACTAATATTTCACGTAAAATCTGACAAATATGCTCAATGAAGTAAATAATAAATTGACGAAAAATTACGAAGTATAGTCAAAATTACCTCCCAAGGTAAATCTCTTCACGCAGCACCAAAACATCCAAAACAGCCGCGAAAACCTGAATCAAAGGGCTAAACGCAGCGGTAAAAACCGGGCCACGTCGCTTCACACACCAAGACATCACCACATAACATAGCCCTGATCCCACGATTCCCTAACGCAACAACACAATATACCAAAGTAAATAAAAATTAATTGAATTAACATAAATACCAAACTCAATATGATCAACACTCACACTAAACAAAACAGCTATTATGTCTAGCCCCCCTCGAACAATCCACTTGGAAAAGTCCCTCTCCGTGACCAAGCACAGCAACATGGACTGGAATGAGCTGAACGACGACATGATCAACGTGCTAGAGTAACGATGTGGGAAGTACTGCCCGATCCTCGACTGCATAAGGAACCATGACGACCAAGCCACACTTCCCACACCAAGAAACGCTGCACCCAACCCGAACTTCTTTGCCCTAACAACCCGGGGATCACCTACTACACCATGTTGGGGGCTGATGATGATAAGCTCGCCCTTGTAGAGCGAGAGCAACAAGGCTCCCATGATGCATACCACCGTGCCCACCACCTTAGCCTTGCCACTTCTCCTCTTTATGTCGACCCTCTCCATCCTGCACGACATTGAAAAAAAGAACACGGTATCAGAGCTGATCTAGGGGGAGCTCCGGCCCCCTCAACAAATTGTGCAAATTATTTCCTATTGGAACATTATAATATAGTCCAATATAATTGTCTAAACATGACTATATAATTAAGTGATCTACTCCACTAAGCATATATAAATGCAATTTCGAACAATCATCAATACTAATTATGTGCCGATCACATTTTGAATAACAAAATTGAAGTTATATAAATTGAAGCGGAGATGGTTTTACCTAAGTGGCAATGCGAGGAGGAATGTGACAACTGGAACTAAGTTAATGAAAGCACAAGTGAATGTTGCTGATGTGTAATCAAGTCCCACCAAGAAGAGATATTGAGTGAGTGTCAACCTACATTTCCATAAAGGATTTGATTCAATTTAAAACAACTTATTTCCATAAAGGAGTAAATAAATTGCAAAAAAAATTCCCAAAATCATCTTAATTACCCTAACAAAGCGCAGATAAATATTTGACAAATCATACTGGCAGTCAGCTTGGTCCAGCTACTCCTGCAACATTAATCACCGAAACGAGGGTCAGGTGCGGTCTCATTTATTGAAGCGTACTTCTTCACACATGAAACAAAGACCAACCAAAATTATAGTCTCTCATTCACGTATCAAGTACACTTCAATGCACCTAATCTTCGTAAAATCTAACCTTTCGCGGAAGAAGGCGAAGGGGATCAAGAAGACGGTGGCAACGGATTGCCGGTACAGGACGATGATGACGTGGCCCAGACCTCCGTTCATGGCCTTCTTGAGCAGTATGTTGACGACAGACAAGCTCAGCTCCACGCTCACCATCGCACACACATCCTTCCACATTTTTCAGCCACTCAAAAACGACGTCACATCGACCACCATTTATAGTGCTTCACCACATTTTTTATTCAATGTTTTATTTTGGAATTTTAATTCACTCAACTTTGTAACAACTCATTGCCGCCATGTAACCGAATATTGCATTTTAACATGATTTGAAATAAAGTATTATACGCAATGTTGTTGTCGATCATACTAGTGGCTACGACTAAGAACAGTGGCGCAACCACTAAGAAGGGATGAGAGGACACTAGGTGACAGAGCTAGACATTTCACGTTGGGGGCTCAGTTCCGCATTTCACAATTTTTTTCGATAAAGTTTTCTTTAATTATATTGAACTCAAATTTACTTATAGGGCAAATTGCCAAAAAAATACTCCAAGTTTGGCTTTCTTAATTGTCACATGAGAAAAAATTCCTGACATCATACATGTCATAATTTATTGACATGCCGCTACATAGGTAAAAACTAAAGATGTGACTGAGTAAGTGTATTACCAACATCGTTTAAGTAGCCGAATGTTTTGTCTACATAGTAGTATTATTTAATTTTCCGTTTGCCGCATCATACATAATTTCTCTCAAATAGGAGATTATATGGCAATTGAGAAAAATGTTAAAATTATGATAGTCGGCTATTTTCTAAAGTTGTGGAACTGGCTAGAACTTGACCAAACTTGATGGTTTTTTAGCGATTTGCCCTTAATAAAATTTAATAAACCTCAAGAAGTTTTATTTTTTTAATACAACTCAAATATTAATTTAGAGTAAAAAGAATAACAAAAATAAAAAAAAAACTAACCATGGGTTTAAATTCTTTAAAAAAATTCTAATTCTAAAATTTAGCCAATTTAACAATAATATTTGTTTAAAAAATCTATACGTATATAACATAAAATTATCAAAACACCTCTATAAATATTTTAAATTGCTGGGGCCATCACTGAAGAGAGGGGTGGTATTACGCCCTTGCTAAAAAACACTACTACAGTACATTTTTACTTAAATTACTCTCATTTCCCCATTATACTAGTACCTAGTTTATTGTTGCAAATTTTCTGTAAAATCGAAATTGTAGGAAAATTAACTTGTCAATATCTCAAATTTAAAATTAGAAATACATAATTCATAAAAAAATAATTCTTCGAACACCATTCGTACCATAAGTTATGGAGGTGATGAAAAAAACTAAGCATCAATATAAAGCGGTTGATTTTGATGCATGCATCCTTTTGATATGCTTGTTGAGACAGCATCTTATACTTTTCTTAATGTAGGTGAATTTTTTTAATCATTTTTGGTAAGTTGGAGGTAGAACAAATGTGTCTAATCTCCGTAATCGTTGTATCAAATCATAAAATTCATCAGCAATTGGATTATTGGAATATGTTACGATCGCTTGCAAACGTATGGTTCTATTATATTGAAATAATGCTAAGACCGAATAATTTCAATCTAGGGTATCCATAATTTAGCACGCTTCGAATTGCACTTTTTAATTATAGAGATTGTTTCCTTAATAAATTGTATTCCCTGTGAGCATGAGTTTTAAGAAATGTATAAAAAACAATGGACTAGAAATGTGACTTTTATTATAGGACGGAGGTAGTAGTAATTGTATTTTCAGGCGAAGTAGACAAACATCAATTTACCTTAATGATGATACCCCCTTCGTCTCGGCTAAGATGACACATTTCTTAGTCAGCACGATATTTTAGGAGTTGTTAGTTAATGTGATTAATTGGAGAGGGAAAATGTGCGTGTAAGTCTTACTCCTCCGTCCACCAATAAACGTCTCATTTTTTCATTTAATTTTCATCAATCCACCAAAAAAAGTCTCTTTTACTTTTTACCATTTTTAGTAATGGACTTCACATTCCTCTAACTTTATCTCACTCACATTTTATTATTAAAGTATGTAAAAGTATGACTCACCTTCCACTAATCTTTTTCCCACCCACTTTCTACTATATTTCTGAAAACCCGTGTTGGATCAAACTTGACCTTATATTAGTAGACGGAAGGAGTAAATGAGTGAGAAAGAAAGTTGAATATTTAATTGAAAAGAAAAAAAATGGTTGAGTGTATTAATTGAAGAGAGAAAGCTACTAATAATAAAAAAAAAATGTACTATTATATACTCCCTCCGTTCCACAGTAATAGAGGCATTTCATTTTCTGCACTTGTTTTAAAAAAATGATATTAAATAGTTAAAGTAAAGAGAGAATAAAGTAAGAAGAAAATAATGTAGAGAAGAGTCTTATCTACAATATTGTCTCTCTTACTTTACTTTTTCTTCACTTTAACTATTTATAATTATTTTTTCAAAATGAGTGTGCAAAATAAAATGCCTCTATTACTGTGGAACGGAGAGAATACTAGATAAACTAAAAAAGAAAATGTATCATCTTAAATAGAACGATAAGAATAATATTTTTCTAACATTTTCTTGCTCGAATTGGAGGTGGGATGTATAATTATATACTCCATATGATTGTACTTTTTTTTTATCTCATTGATTTTACATGAGGAGATTTGTTTTGTGAAAAATACCGGACAAAGTTACTTATATTGTGTACCGAGAAACATCGAGTGTGAATTCTCCATGTATAGAAAATTACATCTTTTTAATAAAATATTCAACTCTCTTTCATTTAATACTTACACTTACTATTTCTCTTTACAATTAACCATATTAATCAACTAACTCTTAAAATTTACTGTCAATTAAGAAATATATTATCTTAGGGTATATTGTACTCCATAATAACTAGTTAATGTGTTAAAGAATGATTCTTACATTTAAAAGTGATCATTGTTATGAATAAAAATACTCGTCCTTAAGAATAAAATGATACTCCAGTTTTTAAATATAGAGTGACACTTTTTTGGATCAGAATGACAATTACAGAAATGACTGTTGTTTTCTATAAAAAAGTTTAGTATTTTCATTAATAAAATTTATTATTAGTACAAAATAGTGTCGAACTGATTTAACTCGAGCGCACTATGGGCGCTGCGCGTAGAGGAGTGCCACTCACTCAAAGATACTTACTCCAATAATAAATAGTAATTACTAATTACAACTATATTAATATATGTGTACTAATAATAACACAATTTATACAACACAATATATAAAAAAATATAAAGGTATGAAACAAAGATTTAATGATGCAAATCCGACAAATCGAGTACACTAAACGATAGATCGAACCAATTTTGTAAATAATGAAGTGTTTTTTGTTCACCTATGTATAATAAAATATTATACTCCCCTAATAATTTTTACTTCTATATAAATCATCAATATTTGGATAAAACATGATGTCGGCAACGTGTGGAACACGCGCCTGTCGTCTCAATATATCTGTGTATTAAATCTTTTTAATTATTAATTAATATGGCTTGGAAATTCCAGAGAGGAGTGGCCACCATCAATTATGATTCATATAGCATGATTCATATAGCAACAATACGAATAATATCCAATCATTTAAGAAATTCTCCACTAAAATGGCATACATATACATACTCCGGATAACCGCTTATTCAAACAAAAAGAAATGAAAAAAATATCAATTATAGTAATCTCTAACTCACTCTTTTACAAAGCCTTTTAAGAAGACGAATAATAAATGATTCATTTCTAATATGATATTAAAGTGAATTTAAGTCAATAATATTGTTCATATTGAGTAATAGAAAAAAGATCATTTTACTTAGAAAAGTTAAGATATCGCAACACTCTCTTTGACGAGCAGTTTTGGGTTTAATTTTCCCTACTTATATGATGAAAATGGAAAAATGAAGACACTACGAAACTCTTAATGGTCTCAGATGCGCATTGTAATATTTTAATTGATAGTATTGTATATATTTGTATTCCTTCTATTCTAAGGTAGTTGAGTCGTATTCTTTTTTTGTATTATTACAAGATAGTTGAATCATTTTCTTTTATACTAGTAAAAATTTTATCTTCTCTCATATTTTACTATTTTTTTTTATCTCTTTTACTATAATCTCTCACTTTAACCTTTATCACATTAATTTCTTAAATGGCGTGATTAAAAGAAATGTGCCAACTACCTTGAGAGTTGGGACTGAAGAAGTATTTAATTATCTTAAAATTAAAATGACAAATTAAAACAATTTTAACAATGAATTTGGCATAATAGCAATATCAATATGTACGTATGTGATAAATTGTGGTTGTTTTATGAGATCATGTATGTGTGTGTTTGCTAGTGTGTGAGGATCATTGCGTGGACAAGAATTATGCTAGCAAGTGATTGAATTGTTTGATGATTTTTCTATTATTTTTATAGATATTTTTTATGACAATGAAGGCCATGAAACATTCATAATTGTGATAATAACATGACTTCCATGTCACATGAAACAGTGCCACAGTGGCCTACAATCCTTACTTAATAATTAAGTTCTTCCTATATTTTATTTTTTCACATACTAGTCAAGCAGGCAAAGTTACTTTTGGGTATATAATTTGAGGGAATTAGAATTGTATGCTTTCACTAAAAATAGCAATATTGGAGATTTTGTTAACTCCAATTTTTTAATCGTACGTAACTTTAGTTTGCTCTTAAAAAGAATTAGGATTCACCAAAAATAAAATTAAGAATAACTTTAACATTACAATTTTTCTTAGATGGTTAATTATGTTTTCAACCATGCACATACCTATGTCTATCTAGAAGTATTTAGCAATTCCGTGGATAAAATGATAGTATTCGGTAATAAAAAGTTGTTATTTTTAACAACTCAGCTATTGAGATCTATATAGAAATTGAGCTAATAAATAGGGTGTTATGCATTTATATTATTACGATCGAACCTCTAATAATCTTGATGCTTCTAAATGAACATTGGTATCACAAACTATTATCATGTCGATGAATATATCGATATGTATGCGTCTTTTATTTTAGATCAACGCTATTTAACTTTTTACAAGTTGTTATAGTTCAAATTTGCAATCGATTCTTTGAAGGATCTATTAAGATGTTGATAATTCACATTTCTATCATTGAAATTTTATTTCTACGATATATTTGGACAAATTCACTTTTGTCTACAGCTTATTTGACTATTACTCTAATTGAATATTAAGTGATTAACTTAAAGTTGTCTAGTTCTCAAATCCAGTTCAAGTCCGATTTAAGGTTCGATTTACCTAAACCTATGACTGAATCAAGTTAGACTAGACTTTACTAAGATTGAATTCTAGTTCATCTTATTTTATTGATGATTGGACTTAGAATCCAGTTGAATTTACAACTCCACATAAAAATTAAAAAATATACTACAACAAAAAAATTGAATTTTTAATTTCACAAATAAGCCAAAAGGAGAAAGACGAGGGAGTGAATTGACTTGGAAGAGTCTCAACTACCCTCTCTTTATTACAGGATACACACAATCAACACGCCCTCAGATATTATCGCTCTCTTTTTTAAAAAAAAGGGCGAAATAAAATTTACGTTTCCCCCACACACACAGCACGCTCTCTGCTTGCTCTGTTCAACAAGAAATTCCTATCTTGTAGATGTTACCCATTTCGCATATCACACTTTTTTCGATAACGACTGAATGAAATAATTGAGGATTTATTGCTGTTTTACTAGTAATTTGCATATATTCAGATCAGTAACAGTAAAATAGTAAAACAGTAAACATCAGCTGCAATCGTTGAAGTAGTCGGTCGACTACCTGTAACGTAAAATTCCACATTCGTTTCGTTTTTTTGGGGGGAAGAATTAGGCAATTTCTCGGTGACGAAGATGGGGCTGGTATCGGGAATGGTGATGGGGATGGTGTTTGGGATCGCGCTGATGGCGGGCTGGAAATACATGATGGAGCATCGGAGCAGGAAGCGTGTTGCTAAGGTTTATTTTGTTCACTGTTTTCTTATACCATTTCAATTAAATTGTGTGTGTGTTCGTTGAAAACCTCGAGCGGAATTGATGTTGAAATTATGCGGACTTGGATTGTATCAGTTTAGGTTGTTATTTCAGCTAGTTGGATTTGATTTTGTATGATCTTGCTGGAAATTCGGCTTTCGTGCCTTGGGGTTTCTTTCCATTGCTGTCGGTTAGCTTGTTGATGTGTGAATTTCCTTGAGATTTATGAGGAATTTGAAATTTTGGTCTTCTATGGTCAACAGGCAGTAGATATCAAGCTGCTAAGCTCACTGAACAGGGATGATATGAAGAAAATATGTGGAGAGAACTGCCCAGAGTGGATATCGTTTCCTGTGTTCGAGCAGGTTAGGTTATTTTCGTTTAGTTGGATTCAAGTGCTGGAAGAATGCGTTAGGTTTAGATATCGATTGGTGATATTAATTGATTGATGTCTGTGTCGATGCCCTTTCATTATTGTGTTGTTAGAATTGTAGGATTGTAGCTAGTCTTTCATTTTCGGTTAGTTTCTATGTTCCTTTGTTATAACTACTGGCTTCAACTCCTGCACCTTAATTGCTGGAGATTGTTCTGGGGGTGCATTGTAGTATTAACCTAGTTACTTCCTCATGAATATTTAGTTTCCATGTGATTCAGTGATTCTAGAAAAGCATTTTGTTAGTTGTTCTAGAGATTGCCTCCATATTAGCTTGGATTGTGACTTACTTTATTGAGTATGCTTTGTGTTGGTGGATGTATTCCTTGGACTGATAAAACAGGTGAAAGCTATCAGTTAGAAAACACTCTCACCCCTCGCCACCACCATCCCCCAACACACGCGCACACACCGCTCAGTAATAGCTAATAGAGAACCGAACAGACCTCTGCAATCCATGTCCTATTTCCAAAAGCTAGGTCATCTGTTAAAATAATCTATTGTTTCAGCAAAAGTGTTTAGAAAAGAAAGTAAGAGTTTTAGAGTGGTTTGACCCCTAATCTTGCTTCACCACTCAATTTTCTTCGCTTAGTTAAACTATTGACCTCAGCTGTAGCAACCCTTTTGGAGGTGTCTGGTCCAATTTAGCATTAGATTATGCACTAAGTAAGGGACAATAGAGGTGCATTATTCGATTGACCTATATCCTTTTGTATTATGAGAGCTTTAGGACTATGTAATTATTTTGCAATAATCAAATTTTAGGATTGTCTTGAGGAATTTCCTTTTCTCCTCTACGTTTACAATTTTCTGTTTATAATACAAGCTTATGTGAACACATGATTTGTTTCTTCTCCTTCATGCCTATAAGTCATCACATTAACCTTTTGCTGCTCCGTTTTTCTTTCAGGTGAAATGGCTAAACAAACAGCTAAGCAAGTTGTGGCCATTTGTAGCAGATGTAAGCTTCTTCTTCTCTTTCTGTTTTTGGCTTTTGGCTCGTGCAATTCATTTGATTTTACTTATTTTTAACCTGCCTCATCCTGCTTCTAAGTACGACATGAAGAAGCTTTAAATATATCACTATTGACCTGAAATAGGAAGTACTGACCTTGAGTCTTGAGGCTTCTCTTTATGACATGTCCGAGGCACCACATATCTGTATATTTGTTCGTATTTTGAACTGGTTTTGATTAAGTAGTATAAAAACCTCATCTCCATGCTATATAGTAGTTCAAGAGATGCTAATAGTTTACATTGTCAAGAAGATTAGTAATTCTTCCTTGCATAAATACATGCTAAGATTCATGCATTCCACATGATAGTTATATGCACCTTCCTCTGTAGTTTCTTCGCATGAAAATGATAGTCATTTAACCCTCATTCAGAAATTCCTTATAAATTACATATCCAGAGAAGGAAAGACTGCAGCACGAAGATTTCAGTACACTGGTGGTCATGTGTAAATATTGAATTGACAAGGACAATCATGGAATTTTTATTGAACGTTGGAACTGTCTATTTATTGGTTTAAGACTTTAAGTTGTACTTTTTGTGATTCTTTAATCAACAATTTGTTAGGGTTCACATGTTTTTATGTTTTACTATCCATACGGTGATATTTGAGTTGGTTAATGAAGGTTGACTATGTAGGCTTACTGATTCTATGCTTCCAGTTAGAGTCAAGTTGCTGCTAAATTGCTAAATTATTCAATGTTTGCTATCTCAGGCAGCAGAGGCTGTCATAAAAGAATCTGTGGAACCATTATTGGAGGAATATCGTCCTACTGGGATCACTTCTTTGAAATTTAGCAAACTCTCCCTTGGAACTGTGGCTCCCAAGATTGAAGGTTGAAAAACTAGCATCTTATTTATCAGTGCATGTTGTCCACTTAGTTTTTGCATTCTTGTTATGGCATCATTCAAAGTGTTTGCAGTTATGGTCCTTTGATAAAATATCCTATCTTCTCATTTGGCTTCATTACATACATTGCTGCTGAGCATTGCTATCAGTATCACTTTATGCAATAGGTTCTGTTAGTGTACTTAGTGTGATGATAAAGGTGTACCAATATGAACTTTATAAGCACTTCTTAGTTGAGGAGTCTTAGAGATTCCTTTTCTTTTTTTTTTCTGTGAATGCTTCTTATGTTATAAGTTATAACCTATACTAAGCTGAAACTTATACAACTGCTTATATATATATAGACATATCTAACACATCTGCTGAATTTTTGGTCCTCACTTTTAAGATGAAAAGTTATATTCAGACAAACTTAAAAATATGCCATAAGCACTCTACCATATACTGAAATACTAAGATTTTCACTGAATACCTTTTTCCAGATATTGATTATTGGTTGTGCTTGATAATGAATGGTTTTGGATTGTTTGCTGTTTACATCGATTCAGGCTTCTTACTATGAATTTGCATGTGTAAGATCCAACCTCATTGTCTGCATAGTTCAAACCTTGCAGGGATTCGAGTTCAGAGTCTTAAAGAAGGTCAAATCACAATGGATATTGACTTACGCTGGGGTGGCGATCCTAGCATTATTTTAGCTGTTGAGGCTGCACTTGTTGCTTCTATTCCTATTCAGGTTGGTGCACTAAATATTTTACCCCCTTTCACTGTTGCTATATCTATATTATAGTATTCTGTACTGAAAAGGAATATCTACCATTATGTTTCTTTTTGCAGTTGAAGGATCTCAAGGTTTTTACGGTGGTTCGTGCTATCTTTCAACTAACTGATGAAATTCCTTGCATATCTGCAGTAGTTGTAGCGCTTCTTGCGGAGGTATATAAAGCACACATCAAACTTTCTAGAGTAATTATCAATGTGTAAATCATTTGTGTTTTTCCATGTCATCCAGCCAAAACCACGAATTGATTATACTCTTAAGGCTGTGGGTGGAAGTTTAACAGCTATTCCCGGGCTTTCTGATATGATTGATGTAAGTTTTAATATGATACTTTAATGATCTTAGTCAAGTAATCTAGCTTATATTATTCGGACTGACTAGCTATTTTTTACTTGTACAAGGACACTGTTAATACTATTGTTATGGATATGCTACAATGGCCTCACAGGATAGTTGTCCCTATTGGTGGAATTCCTGTGGATACAAGGTAATTCCAATACCTACCTATTCTCTTTGCCTTTTGGACTTATCCTTTTATTAGTTTCTTATGTTCCGTACATAGTCTAACCTTTTTAAAGTATACTAGATAGTTCAGCAACTTTCTGAATATGATTCCCTGTACCTGATTTTAAATAGTTTTAATTTATTAGATATTTTTGCCTGTCAATAAAGGTTGATGTTTAAATAGCCAAGTAGTTCTGCTTTCTACAATAATTAATGTTCTGCCAACGCTAATGTTTGTCAATGTGGTGATTAGTAATTTGTTAATTTAGAGAATAACGTGAGGCAGTTATGTATGCTCGACTTAATTTCTGCAATTACAACCATGTGAATATATAGATGCGGTCTTGAGTGGCTTACATTCTTCTGATACTTTGCAGTGAATTGGAGCTTAAGCCAGTGGGACTGCTCAAAGTTACTGTTGTAAAGGCAAATGATCTGAAAAACATGGAACTGATTGGAAAATCTGATCCCTATGTTACAGTACACATTCGTCCTCTCTTTAAAGTTAAGACGAAGGTTGTTAATAACAACTTGAATCCTACTTGGAATCAAACATTCGATTTGATTGCAGAAGATAAGGAGACACAGTCACTCATTCTCGAGGTTTCTACTTTATACTTTCCCAGTTTCCGTCCATTTCACTTTATGAAGCGTGCTTATGAGTTTCCAAACACTGAGCATCTTTCTCATCCCTTTACCATACATATATATGATTGTTTTAGTTTTTAATTATATTCGCTTAATGTCTAAACTTAAAACAATTTAAACAATCTCTTCTAAAAATAGGTGTTTGATCAAGACATTGGGCAAGACAAGCGATTGGGCATTGCAAAGATGCCTCTGATCGAACTGGAAGCTGAAACCTCAAAAGAACTGGAACTGAGGCTGTACCCATCTCTTGATATGCTCAAAATTAAGGACAAGAAGGACAGAGGAACCATAACGGTTCAGGTATTTACCGAGTATATGCTATTATAGTCATATAAGATCCACTTTGTGATCTCAACACTGTCTTTTCGTTCTGTTTTTTTTTTTCGCGGTGGGGGTTTGTGTCATTATGGTTTTAAACTTGTATTTCCGACTCATTGGTTTGGGTTTCTTGATTTCAGGTGTTCTATCATGAATTTACCAAGGAAGAGCAGATCGCTGCCCTGGAAGAAGAGAAGAGGATCTTAGAGGAGAGGAAGAAACTGAAAGAAGCTGGAGTGATAGGGAGCACTATGGATGCCCTCGACGGTGCAGCCTCACTAGTTGGTTCTGGTATTACTGGTGGAGCAGGGCTTGTGGGAAGCGGCATAGGGGCTGGTGCGAGCTTGGTCACTGGTGGTTTTGGAGCTGTTGGCAGCGGTCTGTCGAAAGCTGGAAAGTTCATGGGCAGGACCATCACTGGATCTTCCACAACTAGGAGGAATGGAGCTTCAACGCCAACGAACCCTCAAGAAAATGGAGGCGCAAAGCCAGTTTGACAACCCCTCAAAACTCAAACTGTGTTATTTTGTGTTTAAATACCTTTGGGTTTGATGAGTTTGAATGTATGTTCACGTAGATTTTGATTGTGTTTGTGATGTAAAGTTTCACTGAATTGGTTAGACATTAGCACTGCCATCTTTGTAAGTTTTAAAATTCTTTCACTCTCTCCTCTTTGCTTTGTAACGAGATTTGAAACGTGCCCTCTCTCTCTCTCTCTCTCTCACACACACACACAGGTTTTCGTTATGAACACTGTAGTTTCACTTTTGACATTCTCTTGAAAAGATAAAAGGGGGGTGCATGTTCAAACATAACTTTATTTATATAATCGATATATATGGTTTTATTTTGGCAAATGAATAACTAGAAGAGTCTCGTGATCTGAATGATGACATTTTTGAAAGGCAGATTTTGAGCCCGTGAAGGAACAACGTGGCAATGTGTTTTCCATATGAATACATACACATGTATATACTCCATTTTGTAGACTACTAGTATTATTTTTATTTCTTCATAATATTCCTCCAAAAAGTTGAAATATTTTTGGAGTTCAGGAAATGTGATTAAGATGCAAATGATCAAGATTTAGATTAATAAACATAAATCAAATTTACCTATGCCAATGACATATTTAAGTTTATGTGAAGGTGTTTAAATCCGAATCTTGACTTCTCTCACGGTTTTGACCGATGAGATGCTCTGGTGCAAGATTCTCCAAAATGTAATAGTGTAATCAACCCAATTTTGATTTTTTGCTATACAAAGCTAGGCACATGGACTTGAATAGTGTAATTTGTCTTCACTTGTGTATATACAAGCAGATTTTACTCATAAATCTTTATTATCTTATGATCATTACATACATAATCTTTGAAAATTTTCCTCTATTACGAAAAGTTTTGGTAGACCCATTTGACAGAGTCGATCAAATATGTGAATGTTTTTTATTTATTATCTTAAAACTTTTAAATAGAATATAGAAATTTCCACGAATTATGAATCTCAAGTCATA
Organism: Salvia hispanica; assembly: GCF_023119035.1. NCBI lineage: Eukaryota > Viridiplantae > Streptophyta > Magnoliopsida > Lamiales > Lamiaceae > Salvia > Salvia hispanica. Next base: position 52,812,254 of record NC_062968.1, on the reverse strand, counting down.
TTCCACTAATATCTTTTGTAAAATATATTCCATTCAGCTATGAGTACAATAGACAGTAAGAAATATCCTTTTCATCCAAAATATTGAAAAAGAAAAAGAAAAAGAAAAATACACGACCAGTTTTATCTGATTTAACTTTACAACATTCTCAAAAGGCGATTTATATGGTAGGAAAAGAAAGAGCCAATAGATTCTCTTTTTTTGTTCATGAACCTTACAATATTTTAGTGAGTGATTCTTGTATGGACTATACATGAATTATATATACAGCTAGATATTCTTACAATAAATATGAAATAGACAATAAATCACCATATGTTTGTTGTGAATCTTGTGATTCATAATCACATCATGTTTTATCATTTTCAAAATCATAAATCTTAGTTCTTGCCCTTTTGTGTTGGAATCAACGGCCCCAAATCCAGATCTAAAATAAGAATAATTGATCGATTAACTAATCATTATTTCCCTAAAAAACACTAATCATGATTATAATTTCCACTAAGACATTGATTAGGATAGAGACAACGAGCAAGACACAAAGGGAACTCAACAAACAATAAAGTTTGAACTTTGAAAACTTGCCTCGTAATTAGAGTCTCAAAAGATGCTATTTAGGGTTTGATTAATAGTAATATATACTACTACTGTATAGTAATTCAGATCATCAAACCAGATTTGGTTCATTAATTATGGGAGTAACTAAATATGCGTTGTTTAGTAATATAAGCTTGACAATGCTTTAGACTATAGATATAATAGCATCATTTAAACTATAGATATGATAGCACCATTTAAACCATATTATTATTATTATAAGAAGATTTAATATTGAAATTCTACCCTAACTCAGTGAATAGGTTGAGCACTAGTTTTTAGTAGAAGTAATTTTTGTTTTATATAAATTCTAAAATATTGTAAAATTTCGTAGTTCATGGTAACAAACCAACCCACACGCATAATTCGTTGTAAAAAAGATAGATTAAATAATACGCATTTGCATAATTAGTATGCAATTTTGCTACTTCTCCCGATACTAGAAAGGAAAATAAAATATTTTATACTCATTTATAAAGATAGGTTGGTTGGGCTCACGTGACATTCATCTTTATTTCGATTTTATTTTGCATTTTACAAGGCCAAATTTTCTCTCTTTTAACTGAATCCATTTAAAATTACACAGAGAAAGTCAAGAGATATAAGTCAAGGGTATCATTTCATTTTAACCACAGATGAATAGTGTCTAAATTTTATTATAATGTCGAGCACCTCCCACAAAATAATTAATTTTGCTCTCCAATCATCAATATGCTGGTCATTGTATAATTTAATTAGCCAGTAATTAATTATCAATTTTTAAATTTCAAAATGTGATATTTGATGAATTGATATTTTTATTAAATACTGAAAATTATGTTATGGTGAGAAGGAAGATTATTAAATTACATCATTCCAAAATGAGTAGCATATCACATCTGATAGTGAAACATATTTTGGACAATAAAATGCGCTACTTTGGCGTGTGTGAAAAAATTGTTTTGTATACATCAATTGTTGCTAACGAGGTGTATTTTCAATTTACATTTTGCCCAAGACATATCTTGAACTTTGCATATGAAAAAGTTGAAATTTACTTTTACTTCTCTAGAATGGCTACATAATTGTATGTTTTGAGGTCTATATGGCCTGAGACTATTCTTTTATAAATATATGAGATTACCGCATATTGCTACGACGTGTGTTGTCTATTTGTGATATTTTCCTTGTGTTTGCTCTTTACATTTTCGACTTCGATGTTTTTTTGTTTTTAGAGGGAACTACAAAAATGGTTCTTGAACTATGGGTTTATCTCGCCCATAGTCTCTGGACTTTAAAAATATCGTCAGTAGTCCCTGGATTTGGCGTGTGTGAAAAAATTGTTTTGTATACATCAATTGTTGCTAACGAGGTGTATTTTCAATTTACATTTTGCCCAAGACATATCTTGAACTTTGCATATGAAAAAGTTGAAATTTACTTTTACTTCTCTAGAATGGCTACATAATTGTATGTTTTGAGGTCTATATGGCCTGAGACTATTCTTTTATAAATATATGAGATTACCGCATATTGCTACGACGTGTGTTGTCTATTTGTGATATTTTCCTTGTGTTTGCTCTTTACATTTTCGACTTCGATGTTTTTTTGTTTTTAGAGGGAACTACAAAAATGGTTCTTGAACTATGGGTTTATCTCGCCCATAGTCTCTGGACTTTAAAAATATCGTCAGTAGTCCCTGGACTATAGGTTTATCTCGAAATTGGTCCTTTTGGCTTTTTTTGGTACGAAAATACCCTTTGATATTATTTTGGGGGGTTTAGGCAATTTGGTCTTTTTACACTTTTAACATTTTAAATATGATATTATTTTAGTTATGTACTAACTTTGATATTATTTCAAAATTATCATTCTTCTTCCATTTTGTTATCCTTCATTGAATTTGTTTATTTTTTTTTTTTCAATATTAAATTTAATTTTATATTTAGATTTTTAAATATCAATAAATTTTTTTAATGAAAACTATTAATTCATGGACACTATAAATATTGATTAAAACTATTAATTTTTGTTATTTAATATAATATTCAATTGAATTGAAGAAGTACAGAAAAATAATATTAATCATGATGGAAAAATAAGAGTTATTCTATTTAGCCTCCGTTTGGTTGTTATAATTGCTTGTGGTTAAATATTATGAAGTTGACTAAAAATTTGATCATACTTAAAATTTTATATAGGAGTATTTTTGTTGAAATTTTCTAGTAAATTTTGATTGTTTTCAAATTAATAAACGAAAATTATATTAGTCTTGCATTAGATGTATATTTATTTCAGAATAAATTGTATTATATAATCTATTTATGATTAAAGTTATATTAAACATTGATTAAAACTAAGGCGTTGTCATACTTTATTGACATAGTACTATACACTATCAAATATTGATTATAACTATTAATTTTTGCTATTTAATAATTTTTTTAATTAAAAAAATTTATTGATATTTAAAAATTAAAATTTAAAATTTTGTAAATTTAAATCTAATATTGAAATAAAAAAAACCAAATTCAGTGAAGGATAACAAAATGGAAGAAGAATGATAATTTTGAAATAATATCAAAGTTAGTACATAACTAAAATAATATCAGATTTAAAATGTTAAAAGTGTAAAAAGATCAAATTGCCAAACCCCAAAATAATATCAAAGGGTATTTTCGTACGAAAAAAAAAGCCAAAAGGACCAATTCGAGATAAACCCTTAGTCCAGGGACCACTGAGCGATATTTTTAAAGTCCAGGGACTATGGGCGAGATAAACCCATAGTCCAGGGACCATTTTTGTAGTTCACTCTTGTTTTTATTTTTATTTTCTTATGAATAGCTAATTATTAGGAGTATTTCCTTAGTCTTAGAATAAGAGTCACACTTTATCATTTTTACCATAAATAATAGGTAGATCTCACATTCTACTAACTCGCTTTACTCATATTTTATTATAAAACTAATATAAAAAAATGAGTCTCATATTTCTTTAACTTGACATTCTATTTATCATATTACCAATTAAGTTCAAATTCACTTTTATTTTAGTTGACAGTCTATTTATCATATGTTTTGTGGTTTATATCGTTTGAGACGATTCTTTTATGATGGATGGGGTCTACAGATAATGCTGAGATATGCGTTGTCCATTTGAAATGTTTTTCTCGTGTTCGTCTATTACATTTTCGATTTCGTTGTTTTTATGTTATTATTTCTTTTTCTATTTTTGTATGTACAACAACATATTATTTTGTTGCTTACCAATTAAGTTCAAATTTACTTTTATTTTACTTGACGGTCTATTTATCATATGTTTTGTAGTTTATATCGTTTGAGACGATTTTTTATGATGGATGAGGTCGACAGATAATGTTGAGATGTGTGTTGTCCGTTTGCAATGTTTTTCTCGTGTTCGTCCACTACACTTTTGATATCGTTGTTTTTATGTTATTATTTCTTTTTCTATTTTTAGTATGCAAAACAATGGAGTACTATTTTGTTGCTTACCTATTAAGTTCAAATTTATTTTTTATTTTACTTGACAGTCTATTTGTTGTATTTTTTGTGGTTTATATCGTTTAAGACGATTCTTTTATGATGGATGAGATTGACAGATAATATTAAGATGTGTGTTGTCCATTTGCAATATTTTTCTCATGTTCACCCACTATGCCTTCGATTTCGTTGTTTTTGTTTTATCATTTCTATTATTTATGTTATACTATCATTTAGTTGCTTACCAATTTTGACTTCGAGGAATTATTATATAAAAACATAATTTCATATTGAATAGAATAAATGGCTACTAAAAATGAAAAAAAAAATTGTACCTCCAATAAAAAAAATAGAAAAAGTTATAAATGAATGAGTTTTGATGCATAATTGGTACTCCCTCCATCCCAGAGAAGATGTCACACTTGGAAAATGGCACAGGATTTTAGGAGATGTTATTTTGTATTTTAAGTGGTGAGAGAAAATATAATTTTATAATTAATGTGAGAAGGAACTTTTTCCAAAAGAGGAAATGTGACATTTGACAAACTAAAAAGGAAAGTGTGACATCTTTTGTGGGACGGAGGAGTAACATAAAATAAAGGAAGGGAAAAAGTGGTGACAGTATTATCAGTTGATTATGGGGTCACATTTAGAATAATGTATATAGTTTATAGTATTTGTTTAAAAAAAATTTATATAGAATTAGTCTAATTTTAGTGAAGACTTCAAAATAATAATACTAAAATTAGTTTTTTTTTTTTTTTTACTGTTATAATAGTAGTACTACTCCTACAGTCCTACTACTTTATTTATGAGAGTTGATGCCAGTTTCACGAGTTATGAAAATACTTTTATAATTTAGTGGAATTAAAAGTTTTAAACTGTACCTTTCTTTATCAAGGTGAGCTTTTCTGACAAGTTACAAGATTGTTTAATCCTTGTTGAAAGTTTAATTTATTGTAAAATTGAATGAAAAACTTACAACAGATATTTTAATTCTATTAAAAAATAGACATGGTCGAAGAATCAATTGCAACCCTAGAAGAAAAAGTCAACACCTTTGTTCAGATGAATTATCTTTTCTATTGCCCTTTTGTCACCAATTTTTCAAAATTTTATCTTCTTTCATAAAGTTACCTAATTTTATTTTTTATGCCAATAGTCAATTGTGTCCTTTTCATTTGCAACATCGTCTGTTCCTATTTGTGTTTTTAAGCAATATTAACACAGAAATATTAGCAAGTAGCAACACATTAAGGAGCGTGAGAAACGTCACGCTAAAACTATTATTTTCATTTTATCCATTTAATTTAATTTCAGTACCTTAAAATTTATAATTGATGCTTTTTAACTTTATAAGTCACTCAAAAATTTTAATGATCAATCCATTTTTTCGAGTATAATTTTGAATAAAAAATAAAATAATAAATTGAACTTGAATTTTGTATAATTTGTCAAATTAATAACAGTAATAATAAACTTTTCAAGTACTATTAGAATCAAATCAGATTTATTATCTCCAAACTTTAGTGCTAATAAACTATATTCTCTCTGTTCCACTTAAGATTAACACACTTTTCTTTTTAGTTTGTCTCAACCAAAATGACACATATCTATTTTTGGTAATTTTCTCTTTCCAATTAATACACCCAACCATTTTTTTCTCTCTTCAATTAAATACTCTCTCTATTTAATATTTACACTCACATTTTCTCTCTTCAATTAAACGCATTAACCAACAACTTCTAAAATTCCGTGCCGACTAAAAAATGTGTATCTTAGCCAGGACGGAGAAAGTAGGAGTAGCATTCTAGCCTGATCGACCATCAGATTAGCAGAAAATCCGAAATCTTTATGATTAAAATTTTGAATTATTAGTAACTCAATGGTGTCATCCTACTATTGCAGTAAACAGTATAAACTGAATGCCCACATTGATTTGATAAGGATTCTAGAGTCTTATACTCCCTCCGTCCCGCTTAAAATGACACATTGCTTAGCCGGCACGAGATTTTAGGAGTTATTGGTTAAAGTGTTTAATTTGAGAGAGAAAAGGTGGTGTAAGTATTCAAGTAGAGAGATAAAGAAAAATGAATATTTTAATATGAATGAGAAAAAGTAGTTGAGTGTATTAATTGGAGAGAGAAAGTTTCCAAAAAAAAAATGTGTCATCTTAGTTGGGACAAACTAAAAAGGAAAATGTGTCATCTTAAGCAGGACGGGGAGTAGTTACTAGTACTACTTAGTTACAAGAGTAAAATACTTGAATGAGAGGACGGAGGGAGTAGTTACTAGTACTACTTAGTTACAAGAGTAAAATACTTGAATGAGGGGACGGAGGGAGTAGTTACTGGTACTACTTAGTTACAAGAGTAAAATACTTGAATGAGACAGGCAACAATTTCAAGAATCGTTAAATTATTTGTTACTCCCTCCGTCCTGATTAAGAGTCACACTTTTTTATTTCAGTCCGTCCCCAATTAAAAGTCACACTTCATTTTTACTATATAATAAATGTTAAGTAGGTCCTACATTCCACTAACTCTCTTCACTCATATTTTATTATAAAACCAATACAAAAAAATGGGTCTCACCTTTCACTAACTTTTTCAATTAACTTTTCTTTATATTTCTTAAAACTTGTGTCTAGTCAAAATGTGATTCTTAATCAGGAACGAGAAATATTAAATTGTAAATGCAAACTGTATGAGAATAAGAATTGATTGATGTTTACAGTTTAGGGATAGTCAATGTGACATAGACCTATCTTGCAGTTTACATATTCATCTACAAAAACCATAGACCCCACACAACTCCTCTACAACTTATACAATAATTTCGATTCCACCTATTTAATGTTTCTTGTTCTTATTTTCTTCGATATTTTGCAATCAAGAATAATAATTGCCTCATTTATTCTTTTCACACACTACATATGCATAAATCAAAATGCCAGAATATTTCAATAGCTAGCTTGGCTTTAAAATATGTGCATTATCCATGATGACTTATTATCTCAAACAATATAAATTAAAGAATGAGTTGTATTAGTTGATTCTATGTATATTTCTAAAATCATAAATTTTAGTTAATTTTCTACAAATTTTAAACTTGGTTGCTAGTACTATATGTTACCAGAATTTTAAATCGTAATAAATGCTATGTACGTAAATTCATGATTTTATTAAATTTAAATTCATAGAAATATTACTAGTACTATCAAACTAACTTCAATGATAAATAGCCAATTTACGTACTTATAATAATACTAATAAAAATATGAAATAAACGAATATGAGATGCTATGTAAAGTGGGGCATAAGTTGACCTTGATATGGCATATATGCGATTACTTTAGTGGGTTGATTAGTAAATTTGTGCAGATAATGAAAATGTATAATTGTAAAATATTTCACAATTTGTGAGCATCTAAGTTGAATTAGTAGTTAAATATTGGAATAAATAAAAACTCAGATTTGTGACAGTTGTTCCGTCACAACACTGTAGCGTTAGCAGTGTGACAAAACACAGCTGAGAAAGAAACGAAGAAGAAGAAGAAGACGACGACCAAGCTCCATAACGATCGTCACCTTCTCTCTCTGCCATCTTCCTTCTCTCACTAGTCTCTGTCTACAACCTCTATATACTCTTTTGCTTCTATCCGATTGTATCCAGATTCACGACAATGCCGCCGCCGCCGCACCACCGCCTCCTCACGCCGCTGCTCGCCGCCGCCTCCGCGCTGGCGCTTATCTTCGCATCCGTCGTTCTCTACCGGAAGATCACCCGCAAGAGGACCGTTCCGGCAGATCTGATGAAGCCTCCGTTTCCGCCGCAGCGCTTCTCCTACTCGCTCCTCCGCGCCTCCACCGACTCGTTCGCCGCTGCCAACCGCCTCGGCCAGGGCGGCTTCGGCTCCGTCTTCAAAGGCATCCTCCCCTCCGGCCAGGAAATCGCGGTCAAGCTCATGAGCGAGGCCTCCATCCAGGGCGACCGCGAGTTCCAGAACGAGCTCTCCCTCGCCTCGCGCATCGACGCCGCCTGCTGCCCTAACGTCGTCTGCGCGCTCGGATTCTCCACCTCCGACGCCGCCGCATCCTGCGGTTTTCTTCAATTCGTCCGCCGGAAAAAGAGGAGAGAGAAGAAGCTAGTCCTCGTGTACGAGTACATGCAGAACGGAAGCTTGCAGGATGCGCTGCTGGATCGGAAATGCGCGGAGCTCATGAATTGGGGGAAACGGTTTTCGATTATACTTTCAATCGCAAAAGGCCTCGATTATCTGCATTTCTCCTGCGATCCGCCTATCATTCACGGCGATATCAAGCCTTCCAACATACTGCTCGACTCCAATTTCGACGCGAAGATCGCCGATTTCGGATTGGCGCAGGTGCTGAGCAAATCGGAGGAGATGTTCGTCGAGGAGGATGAGGACGAGGAGAAGAAGATTCATAAGAAAGGCGATGATTACTGCTCGATAATCGAGGAAAACGAGAGTTTCGTGACGGAGGATGCCGTGGTTGTGAATGTGGAGCAATCGCCGGATTCCTATTGTGTGAGGATAATTGATGCTGCGGCGTCCCCATCTGAGCTTGTGGAGAAGGAGGGCAGTGTTTCGGAAGGGATTTTAGATCGGATTAGTGTTGAGAGTGGAAACAGAAAAGGAGCAATTGGAGCAGGCAAGAGTGACGCCGCCGGAGATTGGTGGTGGAAGCAGGAAAATGTGGGCGGTTTATCGGATTCCGGCAGGGTAAAGGACTACGTAATGGAGTGGATTGGGAGCGAGATCAGTAAGGAGAGGCCAAAGAAGGAGTGGATCAGGTCGAAAAGCTCGATAAACGAAGAATCGAAAGCAGAGACAAAGAAGCCGGGGAAGAAGCTCGAATGGTGGGCTTCATTAGATAGGGATGCAATGAGGAAGGAGAGAAAGAATAGGAAGCCACGGGAATGGTGGAAGGAGGAGTTTTGCGACGAGCTATCCAAGAAGAAAAAGAAGAAGAAAAGGGGGCTAAAATCGGATAACAATGAGGGCGAAATGTGGTGGCAGAGGGATGATGATGGAGTGCCGGAGAAGAAGAGGCGGCGGAGTCGTGGCAGCCGTACCAGCATTGACCGGTGGCTCGACGGTTTCAGCGGAGAGTTTCGTGCAGGGAGGAGGAACAGTCAAGATTGGACTAATGGTGACATCCCAAAGAGTGGTGGGATTAGTAGCACACCTAGTATGAGGGGTACTGTGTGCTACATTGCTCCCGAGTATGGGGGCGGAGCGCAGGTCTCGGATAAGTGCGACGTCTATAGCTTCGGGGTGCTGGTGTTGGTGGTGGTGTCGGGGAGGAGGCCCTTGCAGGTCACGGCCTCGCCCATGTCGGAGTTTGAGAGGGCTAATCTGATATCATGGGCGAGGCAGTTAGCCTTGAACGGGAAGCTCTTGGATCTCGTGGATTCGAGTATACAGTCGTTGGACAGAGAAGAGGCGACGTTGTGCATCACCATTGCCCTTCTCTGCTTGCAACGGGCGCCTAATAAGCGTCCGTCTATGAAGGAGATCGTGGAGATGCTCTCTGGCAAGTCGGAGCCACCCCACTTGCCATTCGAGTTCTCTCCATCGCCACCTTCAAGTTTCCCTTTCAGGTCGAGGAAAAAGGGCCGGTGAAATTGAGGTCGTTTAAGGCTAATTAATGCATTAGATCTCATTTCTCAGCAGAGAAATGTTTCAAGCTTTTTGATATTTACACTTTTACTTGTTCCTGTGCAGTTTCTTCTTACTTGATTAATAGGAAAATGGGTTAAGACTTTTCATTTCCCTTTGGTCTTACTACATGAGCTTGGCTTTGGTCTGAAAATTGAACTATCTTTTGACCACTTTAGCTGACTTATTTCATTGATAAAAGATGGGATATTTGCACCAAGAATTTAGTGCCACTAGCTTGGTTGATCTTTGCTTTTAAAGCTCTTTTAATGGGAATGAAAAGAGGCATTGTTTTCTAGCAAAGAGTCATTGATTTCAGCGTAGAGGGAGAAGCAAAACTAGGTCCCAATGTGCAATATCATCTGAAAAAAGTGATTGGCATTTTTATTCAACTTTCTTTTTGAGTGCTTTTCTTCATGGCCCCTTTGACATATCTCATGTGATGCCACAAAGTAAAGATCCAAATTGATGTCACTCCATAAAGAAAAGAAAGAAAAGTGAAGATATGATTGGTAGCTCACTCACTCACTCACTCACACATGACATGCTTTGCTTTTGAGATTGATTGTCATTTTGACCTTCCATGATCTAGCATTATGTTTTTCCTGCTCATTGATTGATATTAGATCATCTACTAACTAACTGCATGGGACCTCTAATTTGTATGTCTTGTGTTGGTTAAACAATATCATGTAGGGATTATGTTTACTTTTTGTGGAATGAGGGTGATGTTTATTCCATCAACGATCATTTTCTCAATTTATGTGTGACATCCTTGTAGTAGGCTAATCTTCTATATATCGTTTCAATTTTATCCGGTGTTATCGGATGTCTGGAACTATTTTTGACTGCGTCCAGTGGTGTGACCTTTAAAAATGGCAATTTCAGACTTATAATACCCATATCGACTTCATGTCGTTACCTTCCTTTTGAAAATGGCATTTTCAAACACAGAGCCACATTGACTTAATGTCGTTCAACATTTTAACCCAAAATAAATATTTGTATTTTCAATTAGTTACTATCATAATATTCCTATGGGCTATGGCATTTCACTAACCTATATTATAATTTATAAAGGTGGGCTTAGCCTTGGATAAACTATGGAAAATTATTTTTGGCCCAAAAACTACGATTAGGCCCAATTGTGCCTAAATGTATTTTTGTAACGAAGCCCTTAAACGCTACCAACAACATAAAACAGTAATTACTGTTGGAAATATTGAGTTTTGGTATAAATTGGAAGCATTTCTTTTAAATTTTGTGTCCGCTTTTTTTTCTTGAATTTTAAAGGAAAAGTCTACACCTTGTAGTGAGTCTAGTGACCTCAAGAAACAAAAATCTCCTTCTATCAATGGAGAATGGGATCTTTTTATTAATGTGTTCAATCCCACAAATTTTATTTTTTGAACCGACATTGCTACCTATTACCCTTGGTTTGTGTTAAAATGACAACACTTCTTAAAATTATACTGTGACACCACGTATCCAGCAATATTATAAACGCTACACAGCAATAGTATAAACGTTAGATTGCTAGATTGCTATCTAGCGTATTGGATATTGCTGACCGAGAAAAATTGTTGTACAGTGTATTGGATATTGTTGGCCGAGAAAATTTACCCTTGAGCATTTTTTATGATTGCCACATGGCAATTGATTATTCGTCCACATGTACAAATGATTGACTAGGAATGAGTGTGATAGTGTTACTTTAAGGTGTTGTCATTTTAACGCACCCTTATTACCCTTTTTAACATTCATATTAGCGTTTCTACAGAGAATTAAATAAAATGTTATACTGTGACTTCTTATCGTCCAATTATTTTTCAAACTATTTCCTAGAAATAGACTAACCACCCATATTATTACACACCCAATAAATATAGTTGTTGGATATTTATATGATTGTACGAAATCATAAAAAAATAAGATGAGAAATGAACCAATGATCGGTACACTACATTCAATGCCCCCTTTCATTTCACATGAAAACTCTATAAACTTATGTCACGCATTGCATAATTTCATCAACAAAACCAAAAATGACAAATACACAAAACACCCCACAAATTCCACCCGCTGAAGATGCTTACAAATTCTTCAACATCGAGCTCAACCCGGACGGCTCCCTCACACGGCGCAACGAACTCCCGACCCTACCTGCATCGCCCGAACCCGACCCGAACAACCCGAACTCCCCCCTCTCCAAAGACATTCCCCTCAACGCCGCCGCCAAATCCTTCATCCGCCTCTTCCGCCCGCAATTAAACCCCCCTCCCAGCGCCAAGCTCCCGCTCCTCATCTACTTCCACGGCGGCGGCTTCGTCTTCGGCAGCGCCGCCAGCGCGCCGTTCCACGCCTCCTGCGGCCGCATGTCGGCTCACCTCCCCGCGCTGATCGCCTCCGTCGAGTACCGCCTCGCGCCGGAGCACCGCCTCCCCGCCGCCTACCGAGACGCCATGGACGCGGTCGCGTGGGCCAGGGATCAAGCTGCTGCCGATTCCGCCGCCGATCCATGGCTGGAAGAGCTGGCCGATTTCTCTAGGGTTTTTCTGATGGGGAGCAGCGCGGGCGGGAACATAGCGTACCGCACCGGATTGCGCCTCCTCGATGAGGACGTCCGTCCGATGAAGATCGTGGGGCTGATAATGAACCAGCCGTTTTTCGGTGGGGTGCGAAGGACGGGATCGGAGATCAAGTACTACAACGACCGCATCATACCGCTGCACGGTGCGGACCTGCTTTGGTCGCTGGCGCTGCCGCACGGTGCGGACCGGGCGCACGAGTACTGCGACCCGATGGCCGGCGGCGGGCCCGGGGAGGAGAGGATCCGGCGGCTGCCGGTGAGCATGGTGCGGGGCTACTCGGGGGATCCCCTGGTGGACAAGCAGAAGGAGTTCGGCGAGATGCTGGAGGCGCGTGGGGGGCGCGTGGTGGCGCAGTTCGTCGATGGAGGACACCATGGCGTCGAGCTTTTCGATTCCAGGTTCGCCGATGCTTTGTATGATGCCATCAGAGACTTTGTCGGCGCATGCATATGATTTATCGTTTTGTTAAAATTTAAATAATGTGGTGGTGGATTATCTATTGCAATTTCTTCTGCTTTTGTGTTGTACTAAACCGCCAATAAAATGCTCAATAAGTCTTAAGGGTCAAACCTGGATCTCAACACGTAATTTAGCATGTACATTGTACACAGCCGCTGCGCCACTAACAATTCAATGATAAGTTTGTCTCAATATAAGATTAAGGAGTCAAGCTTGGGGTACAGCCGTAGCCCTTTATTCTACATTGGCTCCGCCCGCACGAATTTTAAAAAAATGTACTCCATATAGGAGAAAGTTGGTTGAAAATGTTATAAAATGTGAGTCATGCTTTTAATTTTTAAATACTTCTATAAAAATAGTTTTCTTTTTACATTTTTGTATGTCTCACAAAAATAGTCTCTTTCTATTTTTGGCAAATCTTTTATACACTAAAAGTACTTCAATCACTTTATTCTTTCTACATTTCTCATACTTCACCAATTTCATATTGAAACTCGTGTCGCCCCAAAAGTCTCAATTTTGTTGGGACGAAATGAGCTTTAGTTTTAAAATAATACGTGAGTGAGATAAAATTAGTGGAACTTTGGGTCCATTAACAAAAGTAGTAAAAGACAAATGAGAAGTTTATTTGTGGACGGATGAAAATGGCAAAATGAGAAGTTTATTTCGGGATGGTGCGAGTAATAATATTTTGTTCTCCCCTCTGTTCACTATTAGGTTATATACTAGTAGTAGTAAAATTTGGGCTAAATCTACTCCGTATGTAATTATGGGTGTTCAATGTATAAGTTATAATTCTTGGTGGCCCTAGAATTACGGTAGGTCCTCACTATTTGCGTAAATGAATTCTTCCCAATGAGCTGATATCTGTAAGTGCACCAATTTTTGGACCCATAATTGAAGGCACTTAAATTCGTTACCTCTCGGACTCTGCGTGTTGTGTTAAATTCTTGCTGAGAGCTTCTCGTGATTATGTAGGGAGATTGATTTAGCCATGAGGGAATGGCCCCAGGTAATTAGATGTCAATTATTGCGTAAACTCGATTAGTCGTTGTTTAATTAATAGATGGAGCATCAATAATTGAAAATAACGCAGAAAAAGCTACTAGTGCTTAAAAGTAAATGAATGGTTAATTAATCGTCCATATTGACACAATCCTTTTTACAAATTTTTAAATTACAGTAAGTTCTTAAGAGTAGTAATTCAGTAATAATTAACATTACAAATTACAATAATTGTGTTACTAGTATAAACATTGTAAATTTACGTCCAACAATATAATATTGGGCCGTAATACCGGCCCAAATTATGTCTCGTTCATAGTCCTCCATATTTGGGCTGCATATAAGAGTCCCTAAACAGAGAGGCCCAAATTATGTCATGTTTATTATAGTTTCATACAAAATACAAAATTCAATAAAATAAAAAATTCGGATACAAATGGGGGCAATACCAAGTACTCCATTCAATATTTATCGGAAAATGGAGTACTATGTTTAATGAGTTCCAAGATGCTGAGTGCCATGTGGCGTATGCCATGCCTCTCAATATTAAAATTTATTTTTATAATAAAGCAATAAAATGTCGTTTTAAATTATTTAATCCCTATATTACTCTCCGAGTATAATAATGGTAGGTCAAATAGGATAAATTAAAGTTGTAAATAGGTTGGGAAAATGAAGATATATCTAAGAAAATTGTTTTTTAAAATGAGAATACAATAAATACTAACACTAATTTGAGAGATATTTTTAAATGTCAAATCATAGAAATTTGGCAAAAAATTATGCGTAGTAATTGTATGTGGTGATGTCTACTGAGTTTATATAGAAATTTGTATGATATGCTAATATTAAGAAATTTGAATCAAAATATTCCATATACTTACATTTAAATCCAAATCATTGTTTTTTAGTATTTATTAGACTACTAACATTTGAATTTAATTCATAACTTATACATAGCCACACTCGTAAATAGTGGAGTAATTAATTAATTAATTAGGCATACTAAATTATTCGATTGAAACAACATAGGAGTATATAGTACTAGTAGCTTATATGATTATATATATCTTCCGTTTGTTAATAAAATTTATATGAGCCAAATTTGATTTTTAAAAAATCCCAAAACGAATCATACAACTCAACTTTGTTATTAAGTGCGAAATTTAAGGCTAGCCATTTATAACCCAATAAAAAATAAAAACCACAAAAGTTAACTCTCTAATATCCTCTACACATCCAAAATAAAAAAATAAAGAGCAAAACCATGTCCAAAGTGGATCCCTACACACACCTCAAAATCTCCCTCAACCCCGACGGCTCACTGACCCGCCACCACCTCAGCCTCCCCACCTCCGCCGCAACCGGCGAAACCTCCGGCCACGCCGTCCTCAGCAAAGACATAACCCTCGACGCCGCCAAGAACACGTGGCTGCGGATCTACCTCCCCGCCCGCCTCCCTTCCAACGACAACACCGTCGCCCGCCTCCCCCTCATCTTCTTCTTCCACGCCGCCGGATGGATCCGCGCCGCCGTCGCCGACGCCGCCACCCACGACTGCTGCAACCGCATCTCCGCCGAGGTCCCCGCCGTCCTCGTCGCCGCCGAGCTCCGCCTCGCCCCTGAGAACCGCCTCCCCGCGCAGTACGAGGACGCGGCCCACGCTGTTGCCTGGGTCCGGGACCAGGCCGCGGATGGCGGTGGCGATCAGTGGATCAGAGACTACGCCGATTTATCGCGGTGCTACCTCTACGGCGCCGGCTGTGGCGCTAACGTAGCGTACCACACCGCCCTGCGGCTGCAGGTTGGTAGTTTTTTAAGAGGATCAATAATAGTTTTTCATTCTCGACTACTTGACCAACATAGTAGTATTTTGCATTGCATATAGTTTTTATATTTTATAGACCAAATAAAATAACTCATAAATCATAATACTAAGCTTATTAAGAGAACGTGCTCATTTAGTCATAGACCACATATCGATTGTGAATTATTCTTCACAATCGAAGTGGGACATTATATTTCGTAACAAATACTAATGTTAAAATTATGGAGTCAAGTGTCAAATAATTTGGATAGGCACACAACTTTGTTTAGTATCAATAAAATTTGGGGTACATACACAACTTGATGCAATGTTATGTTCAAATTTATTATTTATTATGTTATCGAGTCGAGTATCAAATAACTTGCGGATGCAGGACGCGAAGCTGCATCCGCTGAAAATGGCGGGAACCATTTTGAACCAGCCGTTTTTCGGGGGGAAGCAGCGGACAAAGAGTGAGCTAGAGCGGGCCGCGGATGATAATTTGCCGCTGCCCGTGCAAGACTTACTGTGGGAGCTGGCGCTGCCAGTTGGGACGGATAGGGATCACCGGTTCAGTAATCCGTTCGTGGCAAAGGAGGAGGTGAAGAATTTAGGGAGGTGTTTGGTTATAGGGTTTGGCGGGGACCCGTTGATTGACCGGCAGCAAGATTTGGTTAAAATGCTGGCGGAGGAGGGGGTGGCGGTGGAGGCGCATTTCGAAGACGGCGGGTTCCACGGCGTCGATATGGTGGACTCCAAGAGGGCGACGACGGTTCTCAATTACATCAAAACTTTTGTTTGATATATTAAGTTATTCATGAGATAATTTGTAGATGTGACTCTATAATCTACTATACAGATTTTTATTGATTGGTCTTTGCAGGATACATTAAATAAACTCTTACTTTCCAATTACCGAATATTTGTTGGATGATTGATAGTATGTAGTTTGTGCAGTGTATGGTCAAACTTGATAGTTATGCCACAATTAAACATAGGATTAACGATCGAGTATATAAATTTTAATACTCCCTCCGTCCTAGATTAAGAGTCACTTTTTGCCATAAAAGTTCGTCCCAGTTTAAGAGTCACTATTAGAATTTTTCATATTTGGTCATACAATTTTACTCCATTCTTCATCAAAATTATATAAAAATGTCATAATCTACATTTAAATAAATCAAAACAAAAATCAAAAGTCAAAAGTCAAAAGAGACCCACCTTCAACCAACTCCATCATCTCACTTCATTTATTAGACACTCCACCATCTCACTTCATTTATTACACACTTCTACTCTTTCTTAAAACCCGAGCCATAACAATAAGTGACTTCAAATATGAGACGGAGGGAGTATTAGTCTAAGGGCCTGTTCGATCTTTCATATTTCCACTTGGAAGAAATAAATGTGGTCATATTTAAATGTTGATGACCCCACCACAATGAAAGTCAATTGCATCGATTGGTGAACAGGAAATGAGTGCCAAAATTTGGTGTGATGGGGTTTGATTGACTACTATTGTAAGGCGTGATTGACCAATATTGCTCATGTCATTTCACACAAATTTCACCGACTACCCAATCCTAAAAACCATGCCAACATCAAAATGTCAAATTTCATGGGCCAAATTGATAATCTGACACACAATTATCGATGCACTGTAGCAGAGCAGTCTTCAAATATCAAGTAGGAGGCCATAATTATATACGCCGAAAATCGTGGCCAACAGTGCAGGCCCCTGGTCATATCGAGGGCAATGCATAAAAATATGCGGAACACCAAACCATCATTATTCACCTGTTTTCACACCAATTCTGCCCATTTAGCAAACACCGAAGCCCTAATTATTCCCATAAAATAAAAAGTTAATTGGAATTCAATATTCTCGTATTCAACTTACGTTTAGAGCAAAATACTAGATTTTCTTCCAACTGCATAGTGTCATGATTTAATATTTTTTTAAGTAACGTTTGAATGATAAAAATGACACACGTTCAAAATATTTGGATATAAACGATAAATTGAAAGATTTAGATAATATTGATATATTGACGTGATATAAATATTATCTGAAAATAATAAAGTTGCAATGTGTATAACTAAGAGATTAAGTTTCCAAATTAACATGCATATTACTATAGAGTTTATCACAAGAGTATGTTTTTATTTATGATTGATTATTTCCTTTTAATATAGCTAATCCAAATAAAACGGATTCAAGTAAATTAAAAACAGACATAAACTTTGGATAAAAATATTAGTAGAGTCCAATAGGAGTAATTATTTTTGGTACAATGATACCCAATCGAAGAAAGGAATCAATTAGTACTTGTTTGACGAATAGGATTTAACAATAGATGCGTTTTATAAATAGACGAGAAAAAGATTAAGGTAAAACAAACCCCACTTTGTGTGTGTGTGTGTGTGTGTCGGCGTCCAAAAACTTCCACCATGAGCGGTCGAGGAGGCGACGCGCCGCTGCCGAATGGCGGGGAGTTCCTCCTCCAACTACTGCGTAATAACCAATCCGATTCCGCACATCCTATTTTCCCGCCACCGCCTCACCACCACCAGACTTTCTCGCAGGACCCTGCCGTCGCCGCGGTCGGCCCCACAATCCCCACCTTTCCTCCGCCGCCGCACGCCGCCTTCCCTCCCTCGAACGGCGCCGATTTCGCCTTCCCTCCGTGGAGCCACCTCCCGCCCCTGCCTTTCGCTCAGCACAATTACTTCCAGCAAAACCCTAATCCGAACCCTAATTTCTCCGCGCCGTCTCGCCCATCTCAATTCGATCTTCAGCTGAGGCGCGTCTCGCCGGGCGATGGAGCGAGGAATCTAGGGCTCTACGGGGATAATTCGAAGCCAAGCGCGCCGAATCTGATATTTGGGTCTCTGAATGAGGACGTTCTGAAAAATGGTGCCGTCAATGATTTAGAGCCGTCCTTTTATAGAGCGGCTGAGAATAGGTTTCCGCAGAGTTCAATTGAGGCGAATAGTAATGTATTGAGAGCTCAGGCGCTAGAAAGGAGCAGGAATAGTAATGACAGGCTGCAGCAGGGAGATTCTGGAAGGGTGGCGGCTCCTCCTCCCGGTTTTTCGAGTAATTTCAAAAATGTGAGGCCGATGGAGCATGGTTATGGGAGGAGGGCTCTTGATCTGAATGGGGATAAGGGTAAGGGTAATGCTGCTCATTCCTATAAGACTGATAGGTTAATCAATCAGCTCGATTCGCCTGGTTTGCCAGCGGGCAGCAGCCTCCACTCTGCCTCGAATTTCGATATCGAGGAGTCTATGAAGCAACGCAGTGCTGGGGATGGTGAAGAATCTAGACACAGTGGGGAGGATAAGGCTAACAACGATGGTTCTGAGATAGAGGTTTTGGAGGATCTAGTGGATTCTTTAGGAATTGAAGATCAATCCAGTGAGAAGAATGGTAAAAAGAAGCATATCCGTGACAAGGTAACATCTTTTTTCTGCGCATTTGTGTCGTTTGATATTGGCTATTGAATGTAAAAGTAGTTTCATATGCTTTGCACTTTTCTAAATCTCGTTATATCTGTTTTTGATTTAAACAGAACAAATCACCACCAATGGCATCTTATATGCAACCTATTAGTTTTGTTGGAGAAATTTAACTCTCTTCCTGGTATCTATTCTTTATGCCCGCCCGTCTGGAATAAGTAATCCACTTCCCACTTTACAACGTTCTGCTCCTAAAACTCTGATAGAGATGGTTTATGTGTAAACATCATATCCCAAATTCTTCAGAGGATTCGTGTAGCATTTGAGAACTGATAAAACTTGTTGTTTTGGGTTTGGGCATGTGGATAAATGACTACAAAGAGTAACATTATGTTGCATAACATATGTGATTACAGAACAATTTCATTATCCTTTTCTGTTGCACTGTACTTTATGCTCTAATATTTGATACAGCATCTATTGGAGTGTTATACTCTTTGCATTTAGGATTGCTATTAGGTGAAATTAGAAATGAGACTGAATCCCCTGTCATCTGAAAATATGTCATCAAACTCATTACGTTTAGGATTACCTAACTTCAACAGTTAGGTGCCTTTGGTTGTATATCTACCTTTTGCTGGCTGTGTGTGGCTGCTTAGTCTCTTTATTAATCCTTGATGGCATTCTAGTACTCATTCATGTGAACGTTGGTTAATACTCTTATTTATTTGATATCAGAAGTCGTATTGCTTCCTTTCTATGAATTAGTATTTTTGCATAAGTTAAATATCAATTGACATCCAATCAAGTAAGTATTGGATTCTGAGTATTTGATATCAAAAGTTGTATTGCTTCCTTCCTAAGAATTAGTAGTATTTTTTCGTAATATTAGTATAGAAAAATATCATTTGATTCAATCTAGTAAGTATTGGATTCTGATTCTTGTTTGAGTATTTTAAGATTCATATTATGTTGAAAATGTTTCTACAAATACTTGGATTTTGAGACTCACAATTTTCTCATATGATCAGGATTATCGATCTGATGACAGAGGAAAGTGGATAATGCCACAGAGAGTGAGGATTCAGAAAAGGCATACAACCTGTCGAAATGACATAAACATGCTTAATGCTCCACTTTTGGCATTGTTTGAATCTTTGATCCCATCTGATGAAGAAAAGCTGAAGCAAAATCAATTGATAGCTCTATTGGAGAGCCTTGTTTGCAAAGAGTGGCCTAATGCCCGCTTGTTCCTTTATGGATCATGTGCCAACTCATTTGGTTTTCCAAAAAGTGATGTTGATGTTTGCCTTCAAATGGATCTTGGGGATTTTGAAAAGTCTGAGGTCTTGCTAAAGCTGGCAAAAATATTCGAGTCAGGCAATCTGCAGAATGTACAGGTTAGTGATGCCTCGGGTTATGCTGTTTATTTTACTGATTTCAGTTTTGTTCAGCTGTTGTAACTTGTAAGTTAAGTATTCATGTTGGCATAAGAATTACATTTGGGAGACTTAATGAATTACTCCAACATAATTTACCTCTTTGTTCTTGCTTTTTGGGTGTCCCTGCTGGAATATAAATTAAGTTCTTTCCATTTTTAATGATTTTTTCAGGCACTTACACGTGCCAGAGTTCCTATAGTGAAGCTCATGGAACCAGTCACGGGTTTATCCTGTGACATTTGTATAAACAACGTGCTGGCTGTTGTAAATACTAAGCTGCTTTATGATTATGCGCGGATAGATATAAGACTTCGTCAGTTGGCATTCATTGTGAAACACTGGGCTAAATCACGAGGAGTCAATGTGACTTACCAAGGAACACTCTCGAGTTATGCGTGAGTCATCTTAAACAACCCTCATATTTCCAGGTTTATATAATTCAGTTTTACTTGTTAAATATACGAACTTTGTTTTACAGGTATGTGTTGATGTGCATTCATTTCTTACAACAGCGCAGACCTTCCATTCTTCCATGCTTGCAGGTAACTTAGTAATAAGCTTCTATTACTATCACTTGTGCTCCCTGCATCTTTTGAATTATTATGTTACATATATTTAGGAAATAAAAACCTTTGTCCCATGCATGTGACAGTGTCAGACATTAGCATGTTGTGTAGTCTGTAGATAGTTATTTTGAGACTATAAGCCCACTAAACACTAACACGGTCCACATCAATTTTTTCTTAATCTCAATGCAACTGTGGATGGGATGTGTATTGTTTTGTTGAATGGCCCCCTCTTTGATAACATGCCTCAGCTTACACCTATGACTTGTCTATTCTGGATATTGCATTCGCTCTTAATTTTCTTTTGCGTTTGAGGATAAATAAATTTGAAAATTCATTTTCTTCTGCTTTTTCATCTTATACAGAGAATGCAGGTTACACATTCTGTAAAAGTGGAGGACGTGGAATGTGCATATTTTGACAAAGTGGAGAAGCTTCAAAATTTCGGGGCACAGAATCGGGAAAGTGTTGCTCAGCTAGTATGGGGCTTTTTCCATTACTGGGCTTATTGTCATGATTATGCAAATGATGTTATATCAGTTCGCACAGGAAGCATGATCAGGTGAGAAACATTCACTCTCGACATATCTCACATGATGGCTGCATCATTTATTCTTCTTGTCACGTTCGAGTAAAGTAATCTTTTACATCCATTGATCACTAGATTTATACTAGAGCTGTATTACTTTCTTATGCTTTTTAGAAGGGAAACAGTTTGAGGGGTTGGGCTGGGCTGGGCAACGTAAGCGACTTTCGTTAGTTAAATAACTAAGAAAATAACTTTGTGCATTACTACAGCAAGAGAGACAAGGACTGGACTAGGAGGGTTGGGAACGACCGTCACTTGATATGCATTGAGGATCCATTTGAGGTGTCTCATGATCTCGGCAGGGTGGTGGACAAACACAGTATTAGGGTCCTGCGCGAGGAGTTCGAACGTGCTGCAGAAATCATGCAATACAATCCTAATCCTTGTGTAACTTTGTTTGAGCCTTATAATCCTAACTAGTGTGCTATTGTTTTGTAGAATTTGCTTTAGTTTATGGTTCAGTTAAGTTGTAAATTCCTTATCTTCAGATATCCTCATATTTATGAGGTGCAGTATCTAAGCTTATTTATTCCTTTTGTCAGTGGACCTTAGAAATGTATGCTTTCCTCCTGTATGTATATCATGCATTTTTTGTCAGCCCTTTGTATTTTTTTTTTGTCCAAGGATTTTAATTTATATGATTATTTTGTTTCAATTGGCATTATTTGTTGAATATATAATGTGTAGTTTATCACTCCCACCATATTATTTACTTTTTCCCCCTCGCAGCATTTAATATTTGGTTATTGAATGCAGTGTGCTACCATGTTCACTTGCTTGTAAATTTCATTCCTTTCTGAAAATCTTTTAAAAGCTGTACAATATTCCTATTTATGCAATAGACCAAAATCTCCATGTCTGTCAAAGCATGTGTCTTCAATATTACATGTGCCCTTGCCTGCTTTAGGCTACTCGACCTATTATTACAACATATTAAATCTGTCTTCTGATTTCAATTCATACGAGTTATTCTTACAACAACATTCTCAAACAATATGCTTATTTCCTTGGTATACTAACAGCTAATGAAACTTTAAATTTATTGACTATTGTATAACTGTATATATACTTTTTGAACTTATTATACATCTAATTATATATCCTTAAACTAATAGTAAAAAATAAATTAATTTTGGTATAGTCAGTCTATTTATAGTAAAGTTCTATCATGCCATTTAAGCTTTTGCCATATTAAGTTAAGCCAAAAATCTATTATCAATAGAAAAACTTGAAAATAAATAAGGATATGCTAATTGAGAGTAAAATAAAGAGAAGAAAGAAAGTTAAAAAACATTAGCTGTTGACTCCTTTTTTCCAGCGACTTCGAATTTTGAAATTTCAAGTCGCTAAAATCATGTATCACATCTCCAAATTGAAAGTTTTGAATCAATTACAACTGAATAGGAGTACCATGTACCTTGATTTTTGAACTAGTTAATTGGTTCAAAATCAGAATTCTTAAACGTGATTATATATATAAAAATATGTGGATCCGAGTGGAATTCATCATATCATAAGTTCCTGGAAACTTCTGTCGATGCATGTCTCTGACTTCCGAAGTAAGTGAAGATTTATTCTTGTGTCCGAACCAACCAATTTTGTTTCATGGCAAATAAAATGATAGTGTGTGACAGTGGAAAAAGGACGCAGTGTTTTTTTTTCAATCCAACTCAATGATGATGATGATTTTGGTCCCCTACCCTAATTGTAATAGGGCAGTACAAAATATTTAGGGCATCTTGTTTGTTGAAAATGTAAAAGCAATTTAATAAAGAAGGGTTACTTAAAATTGTAAAAAGGCCAATCTAACCTTCAAACTTGGACCACCCCATTATTTTCCATTTATGGTATGCTTTAACCACCACAATTGCCTTTATCT
Source organism: Salvia hispanica (assembly GCF_023119035.1). Classification (NCBI taxonomy): domain Eukaryota; kingdom Viridiplantae; phylum Streptophyta; class Magnoliopsida; order Lamiales; family Lamiaceae; genus Salvia; species Salvia hispanica. Next base: position 52,788,692 of record NC_062968.1, on the reverse strand, counting down.
CACTGAATATCTTCCAATCCTATGCTACATATATAATTTTTTTTTTAAATTAATAAATAAAGAGAAGAAAATCACGTATATATGTGGCCTCAAAATTCATAATTAGAGGCTTAAAAGGTGAAACAAATTCAAATTCGGATAGGGCAATTAATGGGACAATTTTTTAGTAAAAACGAGTAGTATGATTTAAATTTCTAAATATGTACCAAAAAATTCCAAAACTTGCAAATTTTTACACGAGAGATAGAGGGCCCAATTGTCGTGCCAACTACCTCACCACACTTAAATTAAATGCCACCACACCAAATATTTTTGTGGGTCAGTTTTTATACTTATTACAGTATTTAAATTGTTGTTTCTTTCCACTTCCAATCTTCCTCTTATGGGCAGGTTTTTATTAATTGCTATTAGGCTATTTATTTTATTGGGGGCTTTTATTAGATCAAAGATAAAGACTTCTTACCAATCTCATTATTTATTCTCCTGAACAGGCACCGCTAGCTGCATTTGATCGTACGGTAGAGTGATGGCGTATACTGAAAACGAAACTCTTAGAGTCAGACACAATAAAGAAATATGTCACCACTGTCAAAAAGCAGAGGCAATGTGCGGAGCCTTTGCCAACAAATGAAAATGGAGTGATCCACAATCCCTGAAGGATTGGCCGGACTTGACACACTGTGAGGTCGACGACAACTCCAAATGCTGAACTTAGTACTCCCTCTGTTCCACAGTAATAGAGACATTTCATTTTGCGCACTCATTTTGAAAAAATAATTATAAATAGTTTAAGTGGAGAAAAAGTAAAGTAAGAGAGAGAATATTGTAGATAAGACTCTTCTCTATATTATTTTCTCTCTTACTTTACTCTCTCTCCACTTTAACTATTTAATATCATTTTTTCAAAAAGATTGCAGAAAATGAAATGTCTCTATTATTGTGGAACGGAGGGAGTAGCATTTTCCAGCCCCTATGGGCCGAAGGTGGAGTCAGTCGAACCATCCGACCTCACCTAGATCCGCGGGCCCGACATAGGAATTATTTGTTGTAATGATTTATTACGATTTTGACATCTTTAACTAGCTAGGTAGTGTGCAATATTTCAAATCCATTAATCTTGTTTATCTAGTTTGAGTATATCCAAGGGAAGAAGTAAATGGTAAAATAAAGATAAATAACATATAGTATATTTTTTTTTATGAAAATTTATTCTGTATTGGAAGAGTATTTGAGAAGGTATTATATCTTCTTCAATTTCGAAAAGGTATCTTTACATTTTATTCCCACAAAAGATAAAAAGTTAGCTATTTCTTTTTTGCATTTTTAAATTTACCGTCTTCTCTTAAAATTTTGTACTTTTTGAGAAGGTACATGAGAAATGTACCTTCATAATTTATCTTTCCTATGGTATTTATGGTAATAACAATGAAGTTGATGTAGGATAAATAGTTGACATAAGTCAAATGATCAGAATGGACTCAATGAGCCAATTCTAGCCCATTTGGTAATATATTAGGGTTTATATTAGACTAAAATTTCCCTTTTATTCTTAGTCTAATGTGCTTATATATAGTCCCAATTTTTATTGTCTATGAAGCATGATTACTAAGTAATTACTCTACATGGAAACCGTGATTTTTAGGTAGTATTTTGATGGGTTTATAAATCCAACTACTTATTAGAAGCCATTGATTTATAAGTGATGTAAATTGCAATATTGATTGCACATGTTCATGTTTGAGCTTGCTAGATTTTATTTATATATGAATTTTGGTCATTCCGACTTAATATGTCGGGAGTAATTAACAAGAAACAATTAGAGGTTGATTGATGTCGATGCCTATCTACAAATGTACATGTTTTTCTCTCATGTCCTTATCACAAAAATAAACAAGAAATGAATAAATAAACTAATTTTTTTTACCTTATACAAAGTTGGATAATATAATTAGGCAATTAGCCATGCAAACATACGAATTGGTTGTCTATAGTTAATTACTTGCACAATTTAAGATGTAATAGTACACAAGATAATATATATATATATGCATTATTATATAGGTTTGTGTTAAAATGACAACCCCTCTTAACATGACAACGTGACAACGCTTATACAACAATATTATAAACGTTACACAGCAATATCCAACACGTTAGACAGCAATTTATAGATTGCTGTCTAACGTGTTGGATATTGCTGTTCAAGAAAAAAATTGTTGTTTAAAGGCCAGCATATTCTTTGCCCGTCTTTTTTGGGGTTTTTTTTGCCACGTGTCAGCTTATTATTCATCCACGTGTACAAATGATTGGCTAGGAATGGTGGTATGGTGTTATTTTAAGGGGTGGTGACACCCTAACATGCCCCTTATTAAATATAAACAAATTTATAATACGCACATTTATAAAAATGCACGTGAATATCCTTATGTGGAAACACCATTAATTCTAGTACTCCGTCAATTAGTCAATTTCACATCAAGAATCGCGATTTAACATAATTACTCCAGTCTGACCCTCAATTATATAAATTGCAATTAAGTGTATTTATTTCTCTCATGATAAGGCGGTTGTTTTTATTCTTAGTTGTATTATTGTGAAGAAATAATTGCACATATATAGTTGTATTGTTGTGAAGAAAATTGCCACAAAAATCATGATTTTTTTGTCAAATTGTGGTCAATCATGCAATTTTCAAAAATAGCCAAATAGGAGTATATCATAAATTTGACAGTTTCTCAATTTTACCATTGATTTAGATTTGAGGGGAAATAATATACGTATGATTTGAAAGCCAAAATACTCAAGCCTAATCTTATAGAAGTATTTTATAATTTTCTTACTAAAACTAATGGTTTTTGTGAGTATTGCAAAAAATTCATGGATTTCGGCTTCCACGGTACACACAATTTCTTTCAAATACAAATAAATGGGACGAATGAAAAAATATGAAAGTTACAAAGTGAACTTTTTCATCTGCAAAATTGATCAGAATTTGATCAAACTTTATATTTTTTTCGGGTAATATTTGCCTTCTATAAATGTGACGGTTAGTTGTTACATACTACATCATCTAATGAAAATTGGGCTTCACTGCTATTTCCATTATTATTGATCCCAATTTCAAGGATAAAAAGATTAAGGGCAATAATGTATAATTACAAGGACGTGGAGTCAGACTTATTTTGTGTTCATTCGCACTAGGGTTTTCTATGTAATTACGTTCTTGAGATGTATTCAAATGCAGACTTTATAATAGTATTATAACTATTTTTCAGTAAATAAAGTATATGTCAGTTGAATAGTAAACGTTTACTCTCCTGTGTTAGGGTGTTACTATCAGTAGCAAACAGAAGTTCTTCTATTTGAAAAAAAATGTTTTATCCGGTTATTGCATTTACTTGCAAGATATTGGAGTTGGGACATCGATCCATTAATTTGATGGATCTACAACTGTTTCTACATAATTATTGGAAATTAATAACCTTGTTTTATTTCAAACAACTGAACAATAATATGCGTCAATTATTTAGCAACAAAATGGATTAGATAATTGAGTTGTAAATATTATTCTTTTGGTTTTGGTTATTAGTTTCGGATGCGATCTAGTTAAACCAAAAAAAATTATTAACCAATTTGTTTAAAGGAGGAGAGAGAAAATTATATACTCCATTTATTCCATAGTAATAGAGTCATTTTGCCATTTTGGTACGTTCCATAATAATATAGTCATTTTTCCTTTTTAGTAAAAGTCAACACATTTCTCCACACATACTTTACTCTCTCTTACTTTTTCTCTCTCTTCATCATTCTACCTTTTCCATTTTTCACTTTATTCTCTATTTACTTAACTCACCTAACACATTTTTTCTTAATCTTCGTGCCGAAAAGAAACGTCTCCATTACTATGGAACGGAGGGAGTATAAATGGACCGATGGTCCATATGTCAAATCAGATTCGCTTATAACCAAACCGACTGAATAAGGGGCCTTCACAAAGCTATTCGAATTTTTGAATTTTTATATCACTTCTTTCTGACCAAACCTAGTAAGGTTTCATTAATTAGTGATTTATTTAAGTTGATCTATTTATACTTTACATTTCCTTATACCCTAGATGAAACATCTAACCAAATTTGGAAGTGATATGAGGAGAAAAGTGAATTGAGTTGTGCAAAGAGGAGAGCCACATTAGGGCACATAGACGTTGCCGAATAAAGCAGAAAATGGTAAGAAATTAAACATGACAGATAGCAATAATAAAGGCAAAGAGGAGGGAATTATTCAAATGATCAAACCACCGTTTTCATTGAATTTTAACTAATTAGTTTTGTACGCATTCATAAAGGCAAGGATCATTGCAGTATGAGCGGCCCCCCCAACAAAATTATTCATTTGCACCACGCCTCTCTTCTCTCTCCCTCTCTTTCTCATAGATATATACACACACCTTGAAAAGAAGAGAATAGAAAAGAAGAGAATGGGGAGAGGGAGAGTGGAATTGAAGAGAATTGAGAACAAGATAAACAGACAGGTGACATTTTCAAAGAGAAGAAATGGGCTTCTCAAGAAAGCTTATGAGCTTTCTGTGCTTTGTGAAGCTGAGGTTGCCCTCATTATCTTCTCCAGCAGAGGCAAGCTCTATGAGTTTGCTACTACTAGGTACTACTACTATTTAATTAATTATCCATGTATAATTTTTATTTTCACAAATGAAACCCTATCTTTATATACTGTATGAATTTGTTGTTTCTTGTATTCTTATCCTGAAAAATCTTACAAAATTCAGACAATTATTACAGGCATGCTTTAGGAAAGGATACACAGATATCTTTTTCTATAATTTGAGTTGCAATTAGTTTATTTTTTGGTCTTTAGCTCAGCTATATACTAAACTGGAAATCTGGAATTAATAAATTTTTCCATCAAATTTGTATTGGTTCAAGAATGATGCTTTTGTATTTGGATTAAGAATTGATGACTCGGACAGAGGGGCCGACACGTTTCATAATTTGTAAGAGAGTCATGAAAGAAGAAAGAATTACTGACTAGGTTTGTTGACCCTTCTTGGACCTCTGTGCAAGATCTAGGGTTTTCTCTCCTTTTTTTTTTTTTTTACTTCAACCCTCTCTCTCTATGTATATATTTGTGAGTGTACATGCACACATATATTCTTGCTTGCTTGATACTAATATTGAGTGGGGTACCAAAAAAATTTGATGCAACTGCACAGCACAGACCGTGAGGATAAAAAGCTTCAACTTTTGTCTGTTTTAATCATCATCACATTCTTAGATCTTCTGGTCTCTGTTTTTCACTGGTTTTTACCCCCATTTTTTACCCCCCCTCTCTTGATTTTTTGCAGTCTACACAAGTAGCAGCCTCTCCAAATTTTTGTAGGCCTATTTGGCAGTGGGATATTCTAGGGAAAACTTTTTTGTTCTTGAGTAATCAAACACTCACACTTTCAGTCAACAATTTCGTTTTCAAAATATTGTAGTAGTAGTGAATAATTAGTATTTTTAGGTAGCTGAGAAATTAATTAAGGATAGTTGATTTTTATTTGAAATAAAATTAATTTCCATTACTTTAGCTCTCATTGATCTGTTTACTGCTAGAAATTATGTAGTACCTTGCACTAACTGTGAATTAATTTAATAATTATTTATTGAAATTTCCCTTTTCCCCCCTTAAGATCTTACCTTTTTGGATTTGATTGGGGAGGCCATAGTATTTCTTCTTCTTCTGCGTGACACCTTTTTATTTAATGATGACATGGTTTAGCCTCCCTTCACTTATTACTACTACTAAAATTGTAGTATATTCAATTAGTTTAAAATAGGAGTATCTATTTTTGCAGCACGACCGAGACCCTTGAACGTTACCATCGTTGCTCTTTAAATCATCAAGAAAATAGTGGGGAAGGAGAAACACAGGTTTAATTAGTTCTTATGGAGTAATATTTTCATTTTGGGTGACAAATAATTTTGTTATATTTAGTGGAGTACAATATATGTTTTTTTTGTGGTATCAAAATAGAGTTGGTACCAGGAATTTTCAAAATTGAAGGCCAAGTATGAATCTCTTCAAAGAACTCAAAGGTCATTCACACAATTCAATCTCAATTATGTTTTAATACATTATATATAATATATAAATGGTTGGGAGAGATCTTAGTATATTTGGATATTAAAGGCATCTGCTCGGTGAAAATCTGGGAACATTGAGCCCCAAGGAGTTGCAAAATCTTGAAAAACAACTTGAAGGAGCTCTTGTCCAAGCCAGGCAAAGGAAGGTATTGGTTTTCAAATTTACTCTTAAGAAATTAATTTTCCCAACATATTTTACTTGTTTCGTTGGAATATATTATGAAGTGTTTATTCCTTGACTTTTTTAGTTTAATCTTAATCTTTGCAAAATATATACTGGATATTATACATTGCATACATGCTTCAATCGGTTATTTCAAATTATAACAAAATTCCAAATGATAACCTTTTTTTTCCCCCTCGTGTTATTTCAGAAACATATTTTGATGGAAGAAATGTTGGAGTTAGGCAGAAAGGTAAATCATTAAAATTCATTTGGAGATTAATTAATTACACCAATCTCATACATATTATTAATGCCCTGGGGTGGAAAAGACTAAAATATTATGAGATCGATATGAAAAAAAAGGTCAAATTGATTAATTTTGTTGATGAAATTTGATGGTTAAATATATGGTGGCAGGAAAGGCAACTAGGAGACATGAACAAGCAGCTCAAGATTAGAGTGTCACTTGAAATGTCCTCGGTAGGTTTATTTATTTATTTTGTCCCAAAATTTTCATGAACTTTTAAAATTAAACTGTGTATCTAATCATAGACTATTAAATGTAATATACTCTTTATTTGAAATAGTACAAGGTTTTGTTTTAGTCTAACTGTGAAACTATGTTAGTAGTAACTAATAACTAATAAGCTATTTTTATTTAAACAAAAATGCATAACCAAACAATTAAAAATAAGATAGTACTATTTCTTAAAACTTTAAATAATGATAATAATAAATATTGTTACTATAATGCTTAAATTGCTTAATTTTAATAGAGATGGCATTTTTGCTATAATGCAGGTAGAGGCAGAAGACCAACAACGTACGGGAGCCCTTTCGCTGCCATGGAACGAAGGTGGCGCCGCCGCCGCCACATCAGCTGGAACCAGTGGCTTTCCCCTCCTTGCAACACCTCCGGAAGTTGAACCAGAACCTATTTTACAGATAGGGTATATATATACTACACACACACTAGCTATGTATTATATATGGAGTAGATAATTAAATTGGTAAAATTGCAGGTATAATCACTACAATGTTGGAGAAGGTTCATCTGCTGCTGTGGACACTAATTTCATCCAAGGATGGACTCTTTGAATTTCTTCCAAACTACTCCTATCTCCATTTCCATATAATGTTTAGTTGTTACATTACTTTTATGTGCTTGTGTTTTTGTCATGCAATTAATATTATATATATATAGCGAGAGAAAGATAGATGTTTATGAATCTAAGTGAGATTGGGAGATATAATGTGATTAAGTTCGGGTTTGTACTTGTTTCAATAACCTTTTCGTTATGTGAGTAATTATTGCTAATTGATTATCTTTTTTATGGTAATCAGTGCTTCCTGTCCATGTAGTCCGGAGTGAAATCTCCAATTTTGATTTGTTAAACAACGTCTGCATTGTGTCCGGACTGATATCTATACTAAGGGGGTGTTCGGTTGTCAAGACTAAATCTTATGATTAAATATGTATCATGTTTGGTTTATAAGATTAAGCCCTACAACTTAATTCTAGATAGATAGTCTCATGATAATTAGTCATAGTCTCCCCTCTCCAACTAAAATAATTCCACAACTTAATCTTAGATGGATAGTCTCATGATACTAAGTCATGGCAACGGAACGCCACCTAAGTTTAATTGAATTGGGAATTTAAAATCCTATTTGATGGACCTTTTACTAGGGGAGTGTTATATTGCTAACTCATAACATAATTGGTAACTACAACTAAATAATAGCCATTAGATATTCAAATTAAGGGTTTAGATCATTAATCCCTAAATGTCAATACGATCAACGAAAAACGTCAATAAGACCATAGGATTAATCCAGAAAATATCAATAGGGGTATTAATGTCAATTAACTACATGTTTAGTTATAACTAACTTTTAAAAGAAATCCCAAAACTTTAAAATTCATATAACATATATCAAATTAAAGATAATTTCATAAGGATTCCAACGATATCACAATGCATATGTTCCAACGTCAAAATTTGAAAAAAAAATCGAAATTTTTAATTTTTTCGTACAAGCAAGAAATGTCAACATACTAAATAAAATTGTCAATATAATACATGTAGAATGTCAATATAAGCAATGGGTTAACATTCTTAAAACATTGTGTTGACATTCTCAAAGCATTGAGTTGATATTTTCGGAACACTATATTGACATTTTCATCCAAAACCCTAATTTGGAGTTTTTTTTTATCTTTTTCGATTTAATTAATAAAAACGAAAATTACACGTGGCAAATTGTAGACCACACGTTTTCTAAAATCCTATGACCTTAAATTAGCTGTAGTTAGCAATTAAATGATGAGTTAGCAATTGATCACTCCCCCGAATCGTAAAATTTATGGGCCTACATTAGATTCATGGGCCTGTTGTAAATTATATTTATGCCCAATATGATAAGTTGAGGCAACCTCGGCCCACTTAGGCTAGTAGGAGTAATTTTTGCTAAGGATTAAATATTTGGCTCAACGGGACTTATTTGATAGATAACCAGCATAAAATTTGTGTAACGTTTTATTATTTGTTTTAAATAGAATTTAGATACTATCAGAGGCTAAAACTATAGTCTAGTACTATCATAGGCTAAAACTTTACTCTTGTGTAGTCATTCATGTTGCTCCGTATCACGAACTTTTGCTCGTCATTACGGTTCAAGCATTTTATTTATAAAAAAAAAAATAACTTCTAGGTAACCCAAAGAATTCTTCATGGAAAAATTCTATTTAAAATAATTTGGCATGTGCCTTGGATCTAGTATGGATCCTGCCATATTAAGAAGATATCTCAATTGGGGTGTGTTAAAATGATAACACTCTTAAAATGACACTGTGACACTATCACGCTAGACTGCAATATTATATATGATAGACTGCAATAGTATAAGCGCTAGACAACAATCTACAACAATCTATAGATTGCAGTCTAGCGTATTGGATATTGCAGGCCGCGTCACCTTGCAGTCTAAAGTATTGGATATTGCAGTCTACAGTATTGGATGTTGCAGTCCGCGTAAATTTACCCTTGCGAATTTTTTATGATTGCCACATGGCAGCTGATTATTCATCCACGTGTACAAATGATTGGCTAGGAATTATAGTATGGTGTTACTTTAAGAGGTGTTGTCATTTTAACACAGACCTATCTCAATATCTACATATATCTTTTTCTTTTTCTTTTTCTTTTTTTTTTAAAAAAAAAAACAGACACCAATTGAGTTTTTTCTCAATAAAGGCCCAATTTGGGCCCAACCCAGCCACACCTTAGACTGACCCATTAAGACTCATACTAGTAATTATTTGTATCCTAAATATAATTTTTATTGTTTCTACTCTATTTAGTTCTATCCATTATATTCTTTAAATTTCCTCTTGTTCAAACGAATTTCCTAACAAATAATTGCAATACGATGAACTTGAATAATCATATTTATTTAATAACTAATATAATTATACTATGCTTATAAAACCATCCAACAATTTCATGTAAGAACTAACCAACTAATGCTCATAAAAATCTTATATAAAAATCCTCAGATTGTCACTATTTTTCAAAATATACATAAGAAATTTTAAAAATATATGAAACAAATTATTTTATGCACAATTCAGCATTTACCAAATGAATGTAGGTTGGGCTCAGATATAAAAAAAAGCCCAACCTTACCCACTTTAATCATGAGTCTGGACCTAGCTATTGTATGGGCCTCACACGGCTCGAGTTGAAATGGGCCGATCCGGCTCACTTGACAATCTTACCTAATTAAAACTACTCGATTTTATTTGTTTGTATTCGTGCATGTGATTACTAAAATTCAAATTACTACATTAATGAATTTTTATATGTAATATATCCAATAATGTATAGAAATAAATATAGAGAGAAACTTGGAAGATGAATAAAATTATAAGTGAGTATTATAGATAAAAATTTAATATTATTACCAAATAAGAAAATCAAAATTGACAACATCGATGGCATGCTACAATTATGCATGCGCATGGGCGAGCTATTTCATCTGCAACGACGTGCTCAAGATATTGAGCACTGTCATGCCTTGCTATACGCACATCACTACCAATGATCTCATGCCTACTGGCTACTACAAACTACCATCATCTTTCATTTGTCATCAATCTCGTTTATACACTGTGCAACTTCAGTTATTCCTTATACTACTTGTCTGCTAGATCCACTTAGATTCAACGCCTCAAAATAATTTTTTATGGTACCGTTCGATTCGTTAGAGAATATTATTATAAGAGACAATATGAGACAAGCCAAAACAAGGATTATCTAGGACTAAATTAGTCATAAGAGTAAGGATGGGATGAATAATCATGAGATACAATGTAATTTTGACTGGAGGTGAAGCCGGAAATTTAAAATTGGAGGGCCCAAACTATAACTAAAAATTATGAGATATTTTTCGTTGTAGCCAAAAATAATTGTAGCATTTTCTGTAGGGTTTGCATTAGATAGAAAAGTAATGAGAGAAAATGAAAAGTACTAATATATATTTAGAGATATACTAATATGCTAACTAATTTTAAAGTACTAACATACATCCAATCTCGTTCTCGTGTTGCCACGTAGCACGAAACATGCAATATTGTAAACACTAAAATGCATTATATATTTGTAAAAGTGATAGATGAATTTCGACAGATTTCATTTTTTATTGTTGAGTTTTGCATTTTAGATATAGACTATTTAATTTGCATTTTATATATAGACGGATTGCGTTTATATAGTTTATTTTGCATTTACACAATTTATGTTAAAATACAAAACTCAACAATATAAAAATGCAATTTGCCTATAACTAAAATGCAATTTGCATAAATGCATATACAGCTTTACACGCTTTACAAATATATATTGCAATTTAGTGTTTACTCCAATATTGCATTTTCGTGTCACGTGGTAGCACGAGATTGGATATACGTTAGCACTCTAAATGGAGGTAATAAAACAATATAATACTAAGTAAAATGCAATAAAAATAGGACTGTTGGAAAATGAGGTCTTAAACTCATGACCTAGAGCATGCAAGGCTTCATAAGGCATCAACTAAGCCATATTATTTAGCCTTTGTAATGCAGCAAACATAGTCTTAGTACAATACTATACTACTCCTTATATGTGTATTTAAAAATGTTGGGAGAACCATGGCCCCCCACTCTCCCACTTAACTTTGCCTTTGAACTTGGCATTGTAGTAACTGAAAAAGATACGTTGTTATGGGCCGAGCTTGTGAGAAAAAAACAACCGAACAAGAGACAAAATTAGATATGACCTTTAGTTACAAATAGACACGACAATCGAACGATCCCTATATATACATAAAATGAGTAATGCATAAAAAAGTTGTCATTAGTTAATAAATAATTCATCAGAACCATGATCTGAAAAATACCACATTCCATCAACAGCCAAAACGAAACAAATGTGGTTTAACAGATGCAGTAGGCACGAATTATTTGCAGTTTCTAGGTGCAAACATAAAAAATAAAATAAGCAATAATATGTATATAAACAGACATAAGTTACTAAAGCTAGGAAGTTGGCTAGCTTTAATTAACTTTATTCACATACTATTTCTGGTAGGGGCGCTTATGCCTCGTCTCAGGCAGCCCTATGAACAACTCCGTCTCCACATCCGACACCTCACTGATCTCCGCAGATGGCACCACTGCTCTCTCCTCGTTCGATCCTCCTCCTCCCCCTCCACCTTGTGTTTGAAGTCCAAACTGCAACCCCTTATAATTAGTTGCAATTTTGTCTTAGAATTCCAAAAACATCTCAAAATTGGCATTGATTGATATAAGACTATATCCATGATCATATTATACTTATGATTTTGGAGGGTGTCACATAATAATAATAATAATAATAATAATAATAATAATAATAATACTAATAATAATAATAATAATAATAATAATAATAATAAAAGTAGTAATTGAAATTACCTTCTCACACAGCATTGCATTTTCAGCAGCTAGGGCTTTCTCCTATATTTAAAATATGCATGCAAATATATTAATTCTTTATTTAATTTTCAAACCAAGTAATTTACTAACAAAAGCACATCAAATGATTTTTTTTGTAAGGATTAATTGATGTACCTTTTCCTTTAAATGCTCGATCTGCTGCTTGTACACTTGCATCTATTTACATAAAAATAAAATAAAAAAATAAGATATCCGGTCTTGTGCAAGCAACCCTATATACGTATAAATCATAAGTACCTTTCGTGCACGAATGGTGGTGACACTGCGCTCAAGCTGCTGCTCGAGCTGCTGCAGCTCCTCGATGGTGCACGGCCCTAACCCTTCACCAAGTAGCCTCCTGGATAGGGAAAAGTGAACTATAAATCAAAATTTATTCTAAGAATTTGTAGACAACACACATATATATATATTGGAATCAAGAAACTCAAACCGCTTTGATGATTCCAGCTGCTCGATTTTTTTGATCATGCTTGCAGCTTCGTGCTTCAATTGCTGCAGTTTGATGAGAAACTTGTCAATAAATACAAGGCTAATGAAATTTGCAATATTTTTGACAATCAAGAAACATTTGATGAAAAACCTGCATATTATGCTCCGAAGGTGGATTGTTGGCTTGGCTATCTTTAGTATACTTCTGGTAACGCTCGATCGTCTCGTGCATGCTAACAAGTTTACACATCAAATCAAATAAATCAGGTTGATTCATATAGGTAGCATAAAATTTGAGATTAGAGATATTCCCTGCTAGCAATTGACTTAACTAAGTTATTTCTAATAAAGTGGTGTTGGAAAAAAATTAATCAATTTTCAATAAATATAAATTGATATTGTGCATACATAACATGAGTGCAACAAAATGCTTCGATTTTTAGTTACATGATATTTTGAAGATTAACTAGAGCAATATCTAACTTTTGGATAACTACTATATTCAAGTCAATGACAAATCATCAATCATAAGCATTTTCAATGTCAAAATCTTCAAGTTTGTTAAGGCTAGATATTAGTGAAAAACAGTCACATTTGAAATGAGGTCCCATGCATTTACTTCTGTTAAGCATTAGTCAGAATCTTTAAGTATGACACCACTAAATATAGTGATATGAAAATTGATACATATAGCAATGGCAAACTTATATTTGAATATCATATACATCTAATTTCATAGCCAATAAATTATCCCCTAAAAATCAAGTACTCACCAATACACTTAAGTAGTTTCTAGTAGAATGCAAGGCTGCATTGATTGTGGTAACAATTTTCTTCAAGTGCCATTACTCTTATTTTAATTGACATAACAATGACCAAGGTGAATAGGGAATCATTTTTTTACTCTCGACTCTATTTCTTATAAATTGATGTCCTTTCATCACCAATTTCAACAATTTCACTCACCTCCAAAGAGGGTTTTCTCTTCTTCTTTTTGAACATTACAAAAATTAATCTTATCATATCAATTGTAAATCTTGTAAGCATACACACACAACACACGCATGTGATGATACTTGAGTGTGACTGACTGCATAAAACTACACAAACACAATTACATACACACATATATGTATATATGCATGTCTCTGAGCTAGTAAAGAGAGAATCTTTAAGCACATTATGTGATTTAAGTACTAAAAAAGGAGGTAAGAGATGTGGCATAGCTAAATAAAGAAATGTGTGTCAAGTGTTATTGGTATCTGCAACATTGTATATGGAAATCCGTACAAGCATTTGGTGCACAATAAAGGATTCCATGAGTGTGATGTAAAGGGAACATATCAAGACCATGGCCTCTTCATCAAAGACAAGATAGATGCTCTTGCAACAATATGAGTGTACTACAATCTTGACAACTGGCCTTTTCCATATTTATCCTTCAAAAAACTAAATGTACATATAACCACTCTCCATCACTCCTGCTCCACTAAACACCAATTTAGCTAGTACTACTCTATTATCTTTTCTATCTTTGCCATCATCACATTTTTCTATGATGCTTAGTGGGAATCAATCTCTAAGCTTTACTTGCAGATGTATCACATTTTTATATCAAGATTTGCATCTCATTATATAGCCCTCTACTCTAGTCTCTAGCTAGCTACTCTAGATTTAAAGCTCAGAATTGTATGAGATGATAACACTTGGCTTTGTATTTATTCAAGAAAACTAAAAAGTCGACTTCTTTTAAATAAATTTGATGCGATCAAGAAACTAAAAACAAGATACTAGTATTAGTTTGTTTTGAATCAAGAAATGATGTAGTACTACTATAATTTGATGAAAAGCTAAGGAAATTATCCAACAGAAATCAACCGAAAAATCAAACACCTTTTCCGTAGAGGAAAAAAGAAGAATGTTATGATTGTAATCATTGAATCCGTTTACATATAGTGGTAACACAAATTAACCCCAAATTTTAATTGAAAATTTCACATAATTTTCCCAAAATTTTCCGTACATATGATAACATAGTTCATTTCTTCCTCAACCAAAAACAAGCAGCATTAAATGAAATGATAGATACATGTATACACATAGAAACTCACACATACTATGATAAAAATCCAATCTTTGAAACCCCAATTCGCTTCAAATTCAAGAGGCAAAACCACAGAATGAATAAATCACTAGATTTGATGCACAATAAACAAAAGAATTGAAGAACGGATTCAGCTCTTAAAGGGCAATCAAATCAGTAGCAATTAATGAAAGAGAATTTTTTTTTGGCCATGAAACAGACTGTACGGACAAAATCACCCCTCCTTCAATTCCTCCCAGAAATGGAAAGATCTGGGCAAGCCTAGGTAAAAACCTAAACTTGCTCAAGAAGAATCCATGATCCCACAAAACCCACCACCCCCACACGTGTGAAATCAAGAATTACCTTGAGCTTGCAAATTCATGGAGCTTGCCCCTAGGGGAGAAGATGATGAGGGCCACCTCAGCATCGCAGAGAACTGAGAGCTCAAAGGCCTTCTTGAGCAGCCCATTTCTCCTCTTGGAGAAGGTCACTTGCCTGCTTGTGGCGTTCTCAATACGCCGCATCTGAGTCTTCCCTCTCACCATCTTCAAGCCCTTGTCAAAGAAATAAATTTTTATGAAGAGCAAGTGGAAAAAAATCAAATCTTTGAGAGGAATGTTGCTGTGTGAGAGTGAATATGTAGAAAGTATTTGGATTACTCTCTTCTGCAAAAAAGAAAGGTCTTGCAAAGAATTTCCAAAAATAAGTGGGTTTTTTGAGGAAACAAGAAGGGATGCTTACAAATATGGCAAACACCCAGAGAGACTTTTGGTTTGAGGTTCTAAAAAAGGGAAGAAACAAATATGGTGTGTTTATGTTTATGAGAGAGAGAGAGAGAGAGAGAGAGAAAAATAATAATAATGGTTTTACAGAGAGGATAGTAGTAGTAGTACTAGGAGTAATATTCACAGTAACCCTTTTATGGGAATGGGAAATGTATCAATCAAAATTGGGGAAATTAAAATGGCAAAAAATAGTTTCACACGGTAAAGAAAATAGTCCCTTCTTTTTTTCCACTTCAAACCAAGGCAAGAAAAGGAAACTGGGAATCCTAATTTATCACCAAAAACCTCATCCTTGCTAGTTTGGGGATACCCCACACCAAAAGTAAACACAGCCAATAATGAAGAGAGAGAATAGAGAGAGATTGCAAAATGAGTCATCTCTCTATTTGGTGAGGAAATTGGAGGCGTCCGTACACAATAAGAAAAACGTCAACATGTGTAGTGTGTGAGGATAGACAAAGCAGCCAATCACAGGCCGAAAACGCAAAAAACTTTTATTATGGAATTAACTGACAGTGTGAGACCCTCTCACTACAAAATGGGCCCTTTCTATTCTAGCCTAATCTTTCTTAATTTGTCACTAAATTATTTTCAAATACTATCCACTAATATTAGTACTATGTATTTCTTGGACGTGTCTTTTACTATAATAGTAACTTACTTAACCCACATCTACACTTTTCTTTAGAGCGTTTCCATTTCTATTTGTATAGTTTGACTTATAAAACAGGGATGTTGATATATGAATTTGGCCAAATTATGGCACTTATGAATTTTAAAATTATTTTAAAGTATCACAAACTTTACATTGGAGTACTTTTACTTTCCAACCTGACCTAATAAGATATTTTTGGTAAAAACTTATTCTTCGTGGGCAACCATGAAACATTCATGATATTCTAGATAAGTTTTTAAGTTCGTGGCAAGTAGGATGAGAAGTCAAGTTGATTTATTAGTACTAAATAGAATTAAAAAGGTCATGTATGTTGGTCAGATGTGGTGATTGACCCGCCGTGAGAAATAATAAACAAAACATAAAGTTTATGATATTTTAGACTAATTTTAGATTTGTGGAAATACCAATTTAGCCAAAGTTAGTTGGATATAATGATTGACCCACACGTCTTGCCGGGTGTCGGGCATCGTGCCCATTGTGACAGTAACAAACCAATTTAGACACATGTGAATTTATGCATTGGACTCATGTATGCACATAAGGTCTTCCAGGTGCGTCTCCTGGTCAACACATGTCTATAACTACGGTTGTTACAACAGCCATGATGAGGTGATACGAAGGAGCTGCCCATTCAAACTGAAACATTTGAATATGTATCATGCAACATTGATTCATATAGTCTCTTTCTACAATGGGCTACGCCTATAACTAAGGTAGTCATTCCATTAATTTTACATACCACATAACTCATTATACAACAAAGCTTTGCATCGTTTTCTATTGTCGAAAGCTATTTTACATACCACATAACTCATTATACAACAAAGCTTTGCATCGTTTTCTATTGTCGAAAGCTATTTTACATACCGCATAACTCATTTCATGCCTCCTTCAGTTCATCAGAGCTCATCTGTCTGTGGTTCTCCTACACCATAGATAAAAAATTGTTTCATCTTTTGAGATGACACGCAAATCGAGAGCATTACCAAGTTGTACCTCAATTTGCAAGAAGAGATCATCCTCAACTTGGCTTGATTCTTATAAATTTCTAATTCTTTTATATTATAGATTGTATTGCGTCTTCAAGTGTTTCTATACCCCGTTAACAATGAATCAAGAATATAAGTTTTAAGTGAATGACCCATAAAAAGGAATGTGATATTCGTTTGATAAATCGACAAAATTACTTTCAAAATGGTAATGGTATCTTGGACAATAAGTCAATATGCGAGTTCCCCACGTATGTTTCGTATATCTTTCAAACAAGTACGTATTCCACAATATGGTAAATTTCCATTTAGACGATGGCCTAGCTAGTCCTATCATAGATTCATATTTCGTCAAATATAGAGGGATTCTTGATAATATTTTTTATTTACTCAAACCACATCTATCAATTAGGCAACATTTTTCTTAAATTACATGTAACATGTGTTTACATTTTAAGAAGACTTTTTTGTTAGGTTTGTAAAACAACCTAAACCTTAGAGTTACCCTTAAATAAAATTAATGCATTTCGTATTATTAAGCAATAAAATCAGACAGTCTATATATAATACTAGTTAACTTTGGGGTCCAATTGAATCATTAGAGTGTGGGTCGAATCATTCATACGGTTGGAATCATATAAATCAAATATTTGTTTAAAGTAAATTAAACTATTTTATTAGTAATTCCTTATCACTCTAATTTGTTCAACATAATAAATAATTTATGCTATCTATTTGGGTATTATCCAAATATTTATGTTAATTAATATTGACAATAGAATATAATTAGATGAAAAATTAATGATACCGTTAGCATATAATACTCCATCATAATATAAAGTTACCAATGGTATATATATACTATCACTACACTACAAAAAAATATCGAACTAATTAACCAAAAATGTTGGCAAGTCTACGTCCAATTAATATCTATAGTTGTATATCGTACTCTGTTAATTAATATTCGCCATTAGATGACGGACCTATATATATAACTCTATTTGCGCAAAGTCCAAGGTTTTGTTTAGCTAGATGGTTATAATCTTTATTTTTTTCGGAAAAAATTTCATATTACAAAAATGAGGTAAATAGTCAACATTCAAAAAAAAAACAATTACTTTTGCATCATGTAACGGTAGAAACCAAACGGATATGATCGCACTCGTTTTATTTTGAAGATAAATGGAGTATAAGAAACAACTTAACTTTTTTTTTGTTACCCCTTTTATGCTAATGCTCCCATTGGCACTCGTTTTATTTTAAAGATAAATGAAAGAAGCAACTTAACTTTGTTGTTACCTCTTTATGTTCCCACTTTCTAATATTAGACATTCCATTTTCTATTTAAGTCCAACTAAAGCTCGCCTAAGCCCTTTAATAGTTTCTCCCTATGATTTGACATACACTATAGTGATAAAATAAAATAAATTAACTTGATGTGTCTATATATCCATCCTCCTAAAAGTGGACTTTGTAATTTATTCCCACTTATAGTAAATAAAGATCCCATATATAATTAGTACATGAATAATCTAGAATGTCATCTAACTTTAAAATAAATTAAGATCAATGATTACCTTTTAATACATTTTATTTGATATTCCATCTATAATCGTAGCAAACTAAAGATAGGATGGATTCCATGCTTCATGTGTACCTTATGCATACTAATAATGCTAAGTCATACCCGATTTTAACACTACAACTGTGAGATGTATGCAGATAGCTATGATGATCGCACATGATGGTGGTCACCCTTTTACATTAAAATATGCATATATCGACAGCGTTATGCGTGTCATTTCACACCAATCGCGGACGATATGATTAATTAATAGTCAAAATCAAACACTAATCGATATCTGTATCCCACTAAAACCTTTATAATTTTGATTTAGAGACCTTAACTAATGGGAAATAATATTTCTCACCACCTAAAAAGATTGAACTTTTGATTTAGGGTTCACAAAATGGGAATGGTCCCGGTGAGAGAAAGAAATGTGGAGGCAAAGACATGAACAAGTGGATGAGTTGATTCTCGTGGAGATATTTGCAATAAGTATTGTAATTACAATATTTTACATGGGAATCCCCAAAAAAGGTACTATTCTCTCATCTCAAATAAAAAGTTTTAATTTGTTATTTTAGTTCATTTAACTTAAAAGTCCCAATCCATATTTACTACTATTATTGAAAAATAGACCTCACAATTTATTAATTCGTTTTATTTACAACTCTTTATAAAGCTCTTTATAAAGCTAATATATAAAAATGAAATTCAAATAACTTGTTTTTAGTCTCTTAATTATTCCACTAATGCACATTCAATCAATTCTTCAAAACTAGTCTAGAATTAAGTTCAAACTCTGAGAAAGTGTTATAATAATCAAAGTAGGTGATATTAAAATGCCCTAAACCCAAAAGTTGTGGTGCCGACACATGTCGGCAAGTGGGTTGGGTGTGATGTTTATAGGTTTCTTCGAACTCTTTTTGGTATTTTTAAGAATTTTGGGTACAAATATTAAGAAAATGTATGCCATTCTACGTGGGAGGGGACCACTCTTCTTAGGGTGTGGCAAATGCGTCTCTTATTTACTTTCCAAATCTAGGTTTGTCGGAAATTGCAGTTTAAATCATTAATAATACTAATAAAAATAACATCAACTATAGATAACTGCAACATCATATGTGGAGTACAACATTTTTATAAAAATAATAGCTTCATTTGTGAATGTCATAAATTTCAATGGTAAACTATTAGCTGAGGAAAAGGAGTAAATATGGATCAAATAAAAAAAAAAGTACTACTAGTAAATAAGTAAGTTTTATAAATAGAAATGAGAGTAATCTGGTGGACAGAGAAAAAAAAAAAAAAAAAAAAAAAAAAAAAAAAAAAAAAAAAAAAAAAAAAAAAAAAAAAAAAAAAAACTTAGGCAATTTGGTAGATAGAGGAGTGCAAGCAAAATATCAAAATATAAAAACTAACAACATGATATATTAGTTAATTTTCTGACACTTCTTGTAATTTTATCGTATAAACAATTTAAATTCTTTTCTCTATTCTGTACAAATATATTGAAAAGTTTTTTTGTATGCTTATTAAATATGGGGTTTGTTGTGCTACATCACAAGATCTGGGATTTTGTCGATCTAGCAAATCACTTAAACAAATTATTATATTTTCTTGAATACTCCTAGAATTTAATATTTCGATATTAATTTGATCTTTAGGATCGTCTCTTGACCTATCATTATTCAACATTTTGTGAATTTTCTACGTGGAGATTTTGATTGGAGATCATTTTCATACCGTTTTGGTAAAGTTTATGAAGATGAATTAACAAATGTAGAAACCTTGATTTGTACATACCAAACTTACCTAGTTATATTTCCTTGTTTAGAAGTGCCGCAATTATTGCATACTTACGTGGACGTTGTGAGTGTGTGTGATTCCAATAAGTGAAATCTGCCCAATCCATTTTTTCTTTTTCTTTTTCTTTTTTAAATTGGATTGTGCACTAAGAATTTTTTTTTTGTCATAAATATAATCATGAGTTTCACATTGGATAAAATTAAGTGGAATCAATTTCAGTGGGATTATAATTATGATAATACAGTAGAATATGTAAATGATAAGGTTCAAATAATAGTGTTATGTAAAAATATAACAATTGTTGCTTTGTATCTACAAATAATTTATACTGAATTCACAAGTCACTTAATTGTATTATTTATGAAATTAGAATTGATGACAAAAGTAACTTTTTTACTATGAAATGATAATGCTTCGCTTGTACTTAGTCCCATCGTTTAGTACAATCAGTTATTTAAGTCATATACTACAGTATAGATTCATAATAATTGAACCAATCCTCATTTAAATTTTTTGAAAAACATAACTCGATAATCCCTTTAACATTATTGAGTCAGCTAAAAGATATTTTAGCACTTGGTAAAATTTAATGTAATTTGCGTCAACTTTGTTCATCCGGGTATAATTGTGCCACATCTCTATAATTCGGGATTAATTTTCCGTTGAATAAACAGCATTGTTGATATTGACCCCAAAAAACGACGATAGGCCCAGCCAATAATAGTACTATAAAATTAAATAGGTTTGGTATATAAATAGGTAGTAGGTCCATTTTGGACAAAACATAATTGATGGCATTTCGTTGCAATGAATGATCCAAGGCCTAAATTGTACTACCATCTTTTTCTACAAATTTACCAAAATAAACTTAAAATTCCATAGCGCACATGTCAAAATTCAAATTCACATACAAACACTCTCAATGATGCCCCCACTAATAAATACTAACAAAATAGCTTTCACAAGTAAATGTTACAAAATTTTAGGAAAATGCACTATAAGAGGAGTAACCTTCTATGTAGATCGTAACATCTAATAAAACAATAGCATTACTGTCGGGGTGAATCGTTACAAGATTTCCTCTACTAAATTTCGATCATCTAATAAGGACAAACCTCTGTGGAACAATATGGGTGCAAAAAGTGCTATGAGCAAAGGGTGCCGTCTCAAGCAGGAGATGAAATCGTCGCAGCTGATCATACTGTCATTATCCACATCAAACAAACTAAAGAGCCCGTGAATCTGTATACACCACAAGAAACAAGTCTGAGAAAATAAGATAATAAGCAAGTAAAACATGTGATATACATCTGCATTCTTTGGTCCTAACAGATTACAGCGAAACGAAACTAAGTGTTCGAAGCAGATATTAGCATCTACGATCATTAATGACAACATTTCAGGTATCCAGCTATACAGACTGCACGAGTCAGAAAACATACTACGTACACATACATAAATTTTAAAATCTAATGTAAAATTTATCATATGTACATCAGTACATGTGTACATGAATTCGTACAAGCTAATTATTTAATCCACGAGAGCAAATTATAATCGAGCATCAACATATGCCACAAACTATAAGAAATGTGTCTAGTTAAGCAGCATATTGTCCATATTAAAAATACTCTCAACTCTCAGATAAGATGAGTTAATTAAGTGGCAGATTAGGAGATAAGGTAAGAAATTAAGTGGAAGATTTTGTTGATACTAGCGAACTAACCTCGTCAGAATTTAAACTTGGAATTGATAGCGAAACTGCATCTTGTAACTGTCAAAGAAAAAAGGGGGGGCGGGGTGAATCTTAGACTAACAGTCACGGCCAATATTCAGAATCAGCATCAAGAGCCAGATATAGTTATAAACCTCTTGCTTCGAAATGTGACCTTTCCCATTAATATCGCATTCACCAAATGCTGCATCACATGTGCGTCGAAATAGAGGCTGCTTCAAAATGTGGGCTGAACCAAGCAAGAACTGAAATGACGTAACATTTCAACTGTGAGGAACATCTTGAACATGATATATCATATTAACATCCCTAAAGCACACATCTGGTTGAGATTCTACAGAGCAGAATTATGCTTATTTCTTTCTAATGTTAAAAGGCCTAACTTCATCTTGTTGAGCAGTACAACTAGAAAGCCCGAGTCAGTAAGGAGGCATTGGCTCACAAAAGATAAGAGTGGAAGGAAAAGAAAATCAGGAGATTGAAAATATAATACTACAAGATTTTACAAAATGAGTATATTTGAATTATTTAACCATATGATATTAGAATCCAGAATGAATCCCCAGTAGGTCTTGAGATACATGTGGTTGGATAAAACCTCTAGTATTGGTTGTGTTGCAAATA
Organism: Salvia hispanica; assembly: GCF_023119035.1. Lineage (NCBI taxonomy): Eukaryota > Viridiplantae > Streptophyta > Magnoliopsida > Lamiales > Lamiaceae > Salvia > Salvia hispanica. The sequence continues at coordinate 52,765,640 of NC_062968.1, read as the reverse complement.
TCTATATAGAATTATATTAATACAGAATAACAAACTTACCTGCTTAAATGATATTTTACCCATCTTCTGCACATCAATAAATTCAAACATCTGCGGAATAAGAAGAAAAATGTTCAGTAAAATCCATGAGAATCTGGGTAAAACTGAAATTCCGGGAGGTATCACCCAAGCTGTAATTGCAATTGCATACACAATTGTGACATCCGTCATAATCATTTTGGATGCATTCAGAGACACCAAGTCACCATTGAAAGAGGTAAACAGTTCATTAAGGAGATTGAAACACAGAAACAATTAGAACTAACCTTCTCAGAAAGGCCACAAGGTTTCAGTCTCAGAGCTCTGAGAAAATAATGGAATTCAACAAGCCCACTGAGATAAATGAAATTGTATTAGAACTGAAGCAAGTTTTAAAATGTTGCATGGTCATCTTAATTTTACTAGAACATGCAAATGGTTGAGCTTTATGAGAAATCATTCCCTCTTCTTTAGTAAGTGAGTACAGAAAAAATCAATGGTTATCCAGACAGTGACCTATGTTTTGAATTTTAAGTACAGCATAGATAAGACTTAGTTACTAAGCCCAATATCAAATGCCAGATTTGAAAGCTAGGTACAATAATAAAATGATTTATCGTTTCTTAGTCATGATTAGTGCATTACAAGGTTTGTTAGAGGGTATACCCAGAAATCACTTGTCTTACTGAAGCAATTCTAACATTGTATATTTAATGCAACAGAACAAAATTTCAAAATACCTTGGATCTGGATTCATTGACAGAAATATCTCCAAAAACTCAACTGCTTCCAGAGCACTCAGACGCAATGACTGCAGTTAAGTGATGCGATAAATCAAAAGAATTGCATTTACTTAACAAAATTTCTGCATGATCCAGATATTGAGGTAAATAGAATTCACTTTGTAACTCAGATATATCTGTTTTATGGTTACTAAGCTTTACCAAAGCCATTTAGCAAAACAAAAGGTCATGTGTAGAACCACCACTACAGCAAGTACACATTGTCACGAGACTTCTGCAATTTGGAGACAATTCTTTGCTGATCAAAGTTCAAAACAATCTACTAAAATGGCATATAAATTATATTCCTCTTTCAGTTCTTGTTCTTTTCTAATTACTTAGGATAATGTTTCCATCTGTTTTGGAAATGCTGCAACCAACTTCTATGAAAAATCATTGAAATGAATATGTAGTAGTCATTCATCAAACGCATAATTGGAATCGTACATTGCCTCCATTATTGTGAAATGCCAGATTCCTTCTTTAAACACAACAGCATTACAGCAAGAGAAATTCAATGATGAAAACTTTGATTCTAAGTAATCAAACAAGCTCTATATATCATTACCTATTTGACTAATTGTGAGAAGTGTTTTGTTAAATGGGATGACACTGAGAGTGGACCCAATATGTCAAACAATTATAGCAAGCAAAAAGAGACATCAAAGGATATTCAAATTTCTTTAAAACTTTAGTAAAAGAGAATTTAACCTACCGATTGTACCCAGCCCAGTTCTACCATGTACAGAGACGGGTTTTCCTGATAAAAGAAAATAGAATAAAGTGAGCAAACATCCATATGGGGATACATTCCATTTGATCAATCATGATTAGACTAGATGGAGAACAAAAAGAACAAATGTATTGAATAATAAATACACATGATACATGTAAAGGCAGAAGAATAAATTTGATTAACACAAATGCCCAAAAATCAATGGTCAAAACACAAATTCAGAAACCTGGACTCCTGAACCAGATATAACAAAACCACAGAACAACATATTATTGCTACAGGTCAACTTCCCTTAAAACATGTTTATTATTTAAGGCACCACAAGTTCTACAAGCAATCCTGAATTCAAAGAAACAAAGGGCACACGTGACACAATCTTATTGAAGTTCTAACATATTCTCTTTTAAATTGAAGGCAAACATAGTTTAGGAACATTAAAAGATCCAGCAAAGAGCTTCTAACTTTTATATATGGTATGGGTACAAGTTCTTTGTTTTATATACTAGATCAATGAGCAGGTTAACACTGTTTCTTCAGTCATATCTAACAAATAAGATGATAATAAGGAAGAAATGAAGGAAAATATAGTGATAGAAAAAGCCATAGACAAAAACGATTGTAACTATTTTAGTGGCGACTGAAAATAATATGCAACCTGCTTTAATTCAGCTGCCTTGGCAAAAAGCATAAAGTCTCCATATGAGTAAGCTGTCTGTACCACATTGAGGGCACTTGCAATGGCACGACCAGTCTGCATTAGGTCAAGCAAACTTAAGAATAAGAAAAAGTAAAGATAAAGGAGCTACAAATAAATTTGCCTAAAATCTAAAATAATTGTAATCAATTAGCTACATACTAAATACTACTACTTCTACCCTTTGTTGTGTCAAAAGCACATTGGGGGTCATGCTGAGTGTTCTAGTATATAGACATACATTAAACATCCACAAAGTTTCAGAGGATTGGAAAAACAAAATTGATAGTTTATTGCAGGCCATTGGAGTGTGTTATGATTGAAATTAGAGCAATAGAAAGGATTCAATGTTACTTCTTCTTAACATAAATGAGAAGTAGCATATCCATATAGAAAAATTAAGACGTAGCTCACCCTCTGAGCAAAATGAACTGCATTTTCCTTCCGACACTCATTAGGATAAGCAAGCGGAAGATATTCCACCTGTGAATAGTGACAAGAGAATGGTATGACAGTATCAGTATGTTGTAGTAACTTTAAACATGCTGTATAAATCACTCCACAGTTGATAGGGAAGCTCCTTATATTACGAAAAAAATGTTACATGAACAAAATGCCATATACACTCCCTTTATATTTCACATGATAATTTGAGTTTCCTATTAATGATAAATGTGACAGCAGCTCGACCATGATAGGATATATACATGTAGTCAAGTTTAGTAGTTCAATCTTACCAATCAATGCATACTGAATGAAATCACATACTACAACTTACCTCCATGAAATTGTGGAACTGCGTAAACATTCTGAACATTAACGCTGTAAGTGTGATATTTCCCCTGAAAAAGATGGCCCAACTATGAGTGAGTGAAAAAGAAATGGGGACGCATATCCAATGGAAAAATCAAATAAGGTATTACCAGGACTGGTCAAAGTGAACATAGGGGTAACGAACAACAACTGGCTGAACAGGATAACCAGGAATGAATGCACCGATTTGAAACGATAAAAGAACTTTTCCATTGCTTGTTGTTCCCTCAGGAAATAAAAGCACACGAGGAAACTGGTTGCAAGAAGCTTTTCTCTGTTTTCAGATCCTTAAAAGAACATTTCTGTATCAAATAGCTTATATATAGATAAATTGAAAATAATTGCATTTTTAATCAATAGACAATTATACCAGAAATACTCATATGTTTGTTTCAGTTCAAGACAGAAAAAATGACAGAGCATACCAGATTTTCCTACCTTTATTTCATTTACAGCATGCTTCCTGGATGACTTTGAAAATCTATCAACATAAATAACCTAATGCAAGAAACGGCATCATGATCAGATAATATATGAGAACTAAACAAAATGCATTGTAGGAACATGTGTGCTTTCCTAACTGAACACCAAAATAAAAAGCAACCAAATCATACTGAAATAATAAATTGTTAAGATATAGTAACAGATTTATCCAATTATACCTGCATTGCTCTAATGATGGTCCCAACAAAAGGCATGGAATCATGTGAATCTGCGGACACTATGGTGGGAAATAATTCATAGAAAAAGAAAATTGGATCAATGTATGATACATGATTAGACACAACAATAGGAGCAATTTCCCTTGGAGCAGGCTTTCCTTTTCTTTTTATCCAATGGTATCTGCAGAACAAAAGAAACAACAGTCAGTTTCTGAATCAACAAAAACTCAAATCATTTAAATATTCCAAGAAAGAGGGAAACTTCACTCGTACTAATCCCAATTATCAAACTGAAAACTTAAAAAGTAGGACATGGAATTTGCATTGATGACAATCACAAAAAGGAAGCTTTAAACATGGAATTCTAAAATAGGACAAATTAAGAGGTAGCTGAAAAGCAATCAGTCTGATTTTTCGCTAACCGAACTAATCATTAGAAAGAAGGTAATAAAGTTAAAGAGGTTTTACCCAAAGGAGAAAAGGATAGCCCGGCCACAAAAGCGGGTGAGCCGCATGAGCCGGCAGCGCCACCTAGGCATGGGATTCTGCCTGTCCTTCCACCCATACAGCGCGAGACGCGTCGTCAAGTAGCCGACCATCAAACACAGGCCGAATAGCACGAGGCGAACCGCCGCGATGGGCAAGCAGAGGAGGATCTTCAGCCACTCGTATAACCCCTCGATGTTCGCCGTGTGGTTGCGGTACGGATCGATGGTGATGGGCGCGGGCACCTCGAATCCATCGTGCGCCCCGACGAAGGCGTACGGATTGTGGCGATTGTCGTCTCCCGATTGAATTGGGGGTTGGGGCTGATCGTGGACGGTGACGATGTGGTGCGGCGGCGGCTGCTCCGAGGAGAGGAGGGGAGCGGAGAGAGAATGGTCCTCTACCGCCATTGATGAGAGAGAGAGAGGGAGAGGATCCAATCCAGAGATTGATTCTGTGAAATTTGGGAAATTAAACAATGATGAGAAAGGAGGGAAGAGAGAGAAACAGACAGCCATCATGGAATATGTATATTCTATGGTTTTCTCCACGTGAGTCGCACGTGATGGATTCGAAAGTACGTTAATGCCCTCCCACTTTAGGCCTTAAATTTGGCATGGACCGCGTTCGCCAATATTGAATAAAATCAGTTTTTAAGGTAACTAAATTATTATAAATTTCATAAATCACTGCACATCATGAATACATATTATAATCTGAATAATTGGACAGTCAAAATACTACATTCAGTTTGGATTTTTCAATTTTAGTTTGATTTGTATTTAATGCTATAGATTTTAGATTTTTTTATTTGGATTTTCAATTATTTCAATCCTATTCATATTTGTATTATCTCAAAAACGAACTTACCAAAGTAAAGTCAGACCCACGAGAAAAGGAAACCCACTAAACGATTAATTACGCTTATCCTAAAACTAATCAGTATTCAAGATTTTTTTAAGAAGACAATATTCAGCAAAATGTTGACCACGCACAAATTGAATTATATATTTATTTAGATTACAAAATTTAGTCAAAATATGATCATTGCTATAAAATTTAAAAATTAAATGGGAGTATTAATTTATGAAATTTCATCTTGCCAAAATTGTCTACTGTAGAGGTTGACCCTTGGAATGAGGAGGAAAAAATTGGCCACATGGTTAGATAATTTTGATTATCATGATGACATTATCGATTTTATTTTACCTGAACTTATACGAATAAGATAATTGAATTTTTTTAAATTTTTTAGTATGTTACTTCAATTTAGGAGGCTCGCCAAATTTTTACCAAAATTTAATTTAAATATCTATTATCTCGGTGTAAAAATATACAGTACTATCATCGGGTTAAAACTTATTCAAGTTGAAAAAATTGTTTAATTATTAGCTTGAGTGATCCACACAGCAGTCATCATTGATGCCCTTATTCAATCATCACTATATAAAAAAAGCTGGAAATTAAAGCTATAAATACAATATACAATTATACATACTTAAAATTATATTTACAGTAAGTTTTAAAACTATTTGTACGTGTAAAAATAAACACGATCAATAGATAACTATAGTCTATACATGATGCACAACATATAGCTCATGAAAAATCACACCAATCTAAATAAAAGTTCAACTGCATCTTTTCTGCATTTGTGTTTCTTTAACTTGTGTGCATCTTTCTCTGTGGTTGGAGAATCATGGTTCATGGTTGAAGGTTCGGGTCGAATACATACGAGGTTTCTTCAAAGCCAAGGTGTCAAATTTTCATTTCCATCTGCCCATTTTGAGCTCATCTTTCATCCTGCGTTTGGGGAATCGTGGTTCTTGTAGAACAGATCCATGTTTGTGTTGATGACTCATTGTCAGAATCACCGGAATCAAAACCAGCCTCATCTGATGCACTGTCGTTTGGATTGTCGAATGATTCCCTTTCTGTCAGGAAGTAACCTCCCTCTGCTGGCTTATAGTTTCTACCCCTCCATATGACAATCTGCTCCTTCTCAAACGTAACGAGGATGCAAGGAACTAAGTCCTGTATCGATAAAATTAACAAGCCCCAGTTACAGCAGCAGTCGATGCTAGATAAAATCAAGAAATTGATAGAAACATTCACTAGGCAGTCACGTAGTTAGAAGCTATAAAGAAGGAAAAGAACAAAGCTTCCCAAAAAGACTAAAGCTTTGATTTTGAAATATTGAACATATTAGCCTTAAACAGCTACGAAATAGTACATCATTAGTCAAGAAGTTAGATGCTCCATTATATCCTCTTTTTGATAGTAAATCACAATTCTTTGGAAATGACTGCACGAGCCAATTGGCATAAATTTTCGAAACTTGCCAGCTTAATTTGCATATAATCTTCCAATTACCACAACTATGATATGAAATCACTTCCAACTTCAGACAACAGGAAAGCATTTACCTTCAGTTTGCAGCCAATTTTCTTGTAATCACTTCTCGGGAGGCCTTTACAGTCTATCCGGAGCAGCTCATCAGAAAGAAAGGCATCGCGAACCATGGGTACAAGACTTCCATAATAGCCGTTTTTAGCTGACACAGATGGATTCATGTGTCAGAAGATCTCGTACAAGAATTTGTAAATTAACAAACATTGGAGCGAGATTTTACCAAGTCTAGTCAAGGCAGGGACAGATAGCCCTCTTTTCCTCATCTCTTTTGTTTCCTCGATGCTTAAGCCTTCAATGGTAGTTTTTATAAGCCTTGGATACACAGGCTCTTGAGGCTTCCACAGCATAAGTGGAACCACAGGCCTTTTGCTTGGCTTATAATGTCTACCTCTGTAAAGTATAAGCTGGCCACCATGTCTATGGATAATCTTCCCGAATGTTTTGTCCTGAACAAAATTCATAAAAAAGCTCTAAATAAAATAAAATAATAGTAGCAATTAAAACATCAAAGATTTAAATCCTTGCAATGGTGAATAAAAACAAACTCCATCAAGCACTATGCTATCACTAAAACCGTCAAATGGAAAAGGAAAATACCTCCAACTGAGCGCACACATTTTTCATATCGACAGTAGGTACTCCCATACACTTAATCCTAACGGCTTCAGCATGTTTCCAGTGATTATGAATAACATCCAGCATGTTGTGTGTTAATCCATCCCTCCCTATTAAAGAAAACATGAAAGCACCATCAAAAGGTTGTGCTACTTGTCCTAAAACGAACCAGAACTAATTCAGTAATTCATAATATTGCAAATCAGCTCCATTCTTCAGCCTAAGTTTTCGAAGCCATGTCATGAATTTACAAGCATGGTAAAAACAATATGGAGGTGCTTATTTCCCAAATTATGCAAAGATAACCTCATAAACATGACTAAACCCTTTTCAGAGCAGAAAACAAAAGGAGAAACTTTTCTCACTACAAAGCATAACCTCGAGCACCCAGTTCATCAAATACCACGTTACTCAACCTGGCATATAATTATTCCTTCTGATTTGTCGAATTACATAAAATAGAACTCCATGTTATGCAATGTATCAACATACCATGACACCTAGCTATTTAAGAACTATGATTCCATCAATCAGGTATCACCGGCTTCATAGAGGTTAAATTTTATTTGCAGCAGAATGGATCACACCGATTTTAATTACTAGCAACATCTCAAAATCATCAAATTCATACTCTACTTCAAACAAGTTCATCAAATTCAAATCCAGCAGTTCCTGCAAAAGTTCAAAACTTTATAATTAGGGCATAGCCACAAACCCAAATTAATCTGCATCTTGGCTTTAGGCCTCTGAAACCTCTCAACAATGGCCTTCCTCTCAGCATTAGTCAAAGGATCACCCTGAACCATCTCCCTCATCTCTCTCCTCTTCTCCTCCAATTCACCATCAACTCCTGCAGACCCCACTTTCGGGTCCACAGCGGGGGCACAAACACCGGTCCATACCCGGTCCACTCGGCCCGGCCCGAAAGGCGAATATTTGGGTTCCCTCAGCCCGATTGGCCGGACTTTCGTGTTGCTTTCGGTGTAACTGAACTGGAAATCGAACGGCAGCTCGGATTTGATCGGGCGATCGGGTTGATCTAGCGACGACGGCGGGCGGTGAGGGGGTTTGGATCGTTTCCGGGTCCGGGATTCGGGTACGGGTTTAGAATTGGGGCTATTATCGGGCGGGTGCGGGTGGAGAGAGGGAGGGGGGATGAAGTTGTACACCGAGTGGAGCTTCGAAGAGGGCGAGGCAGCGTTTGTCGAGAGAGAGCGGCGCGTGGAGAAAATCGCTATTTCCGGCGGTGTTTTGCGGCGAAGGAGACGGCTGAGGTGGGTTGCCATTTTCTCGTTGCATTACACCATTCGATCAACTGCCAAGGGTTTTAGCCTTTTAGGAATTAGGAATACTCAATTCTCAAGCGAGGGTTTAAGATATTTATTTATTTATTTATTTGTCTAATTTATCATATTTTAGTATTTTTTAATGTTTCGTAACTCATAGATGAAAAATCATTTTATCTCGTCGTGGTTTGAAATACTATGCCCATGATGTTAGCTCACAAATCACTATTTATAAGTTAAAAGTAGATATTCTATCCAAAAAAATTGAATGTTCACACTCAAAAATGTCTCATCACATCTGATTTCTGACCCGATTATTGGTTCAATCATTGAGGCACTAGATTACTCCACGCGGATATCTATACATGATCATTCAAGATATCTAAAAATCCAAATGTTTTAACATTTTATGATTTTATACTAATTTTTGTTTTGACCCCGTTAATATGATTTTTATACATTAATTTCTCATTAATGTATTAGTATGATTTGACAAAAATAAAAGTGGTTAAACTACATAAACTTTTTTAAACAAAGTAGATCTGATTTGAGTCTTATGAGAGAAATAGCCAAAAACTATTGAAAAAAGTATTAGTAGGATTCTTCACGTAGAAAAAGAAACACAAGACATATAATCTACCTAAAATAATCATACGAATAAAAATATTTAAAAATATTTGAAAAGGTAAATAGTTGAGTGGATAATACCCGATACACGAAATATTCCAAATTTTGTAATGGATCCCACACATGAATATGTAATGGGTATCTCATACTCAATACCTGATTATTATTGGATCGGATAAGTATATTTGACACATTTGTTATTAATTTTCCACCCCATAGTACTCCACGAAGCAATCTTTTGAAACATTACTAATTATGTTAAAATTTTAAAACATCACAACAATAGAATGATAGATAAAATAAGAGTGATTAACATTGTAAATCCTACTAATGGAACCCGAATTAAATACTCCCTGATTTTCACATCTATGAATTCGTGCTGTAAATGTATGGAATATAGTTAGTATTTAAAAACTAAAATGTAGGTGGCCAAATTTCGTAAGCTTCTAGAACTAGCGCATAAACATAAAAGATTTGACTTGGTTTTGAAGTGTATATCGCATTTCATACAACGAAACTTCATTCATAACCGGAAAACCGACAACACCAAAGATCGGGAAACATTCTAATGGAAGCAAACGTGTTTCCCCTTCCGCATAATAAGCCAATCAGATAATTCCACGTGTTTCTGAAACCCATTCCTGTGTAACTCCGAATCCTGGAAATCCTATGAAAAAGCCGGTAGAAAGGTCGAATTCTGCTTGAATCTAATCTAAACAGATAGAATTAGGGATTCCTTTGCGTAACGCGCTCATTTCGCATTGTTTGTTCAGACGATCACACAAGATATTCACGAATTAAAAGGTAAATCTTCTTCATCTTAGTCTCATTCAGAATTCCGACTTGAATACGATCGAAGCTTTTTCTTATATTCGTGAAATTTGTTGGAGAATTTAAGAGACACCTCTTTTGATAATCCGTCCTCAATCAATCCTCTAATCTATAAAAACACGATCTTTATCTGCACCAATCATTAGCTGTAGCTGCTGATTGATGATTGATAGGCCGATCATCACTGAATTCATGTAGGAGAGGCCCGTTTTGATCAATGTGCTTTGTGTTTGTTTGATTTCTAGGGTTTGAATTTTCATAGAAATCGGAAATGGAGAACCAGAACAATTACCCTGCACATTCATACCCTTACAATCCTGCCTATGGCTATCCCAGTGGGCCAGCGCCTCCTAATCATTACCCTCCGCCTGGTGCGTATCCGCCTCCTAATCTCAGTGGACAGCCTGCGTATCATCCTCCGCCTGCCGCCCCATACGCGGCCTATCCACCCTATCCTTACTATCAAACCCCCTATGCCTCTCCGCCCCTGAATTATCACTATTCAAGTGCTCCAACGTCGCCACTGCCTCCCCCTTCAGATTATACTTCACACCCTTACACATACCATGGATATCCAGCTGCTTCGCCATCGTCTTCTCCTCCTCCCCATCCTCACCCTCCGCCATCATCATCGCCTCCTCCTCCTCAGCCTAATTTTGAGGCATATGGTAGCTTCAGATATGGCTCGTTTCATTATCTCCACCATCAAGCATCCGGGCGGTTGCAGCCTCCGGATGCTCACCCCGTAACTCCTCCTAGAGACGGCATTGATCACCATCACCAGGGTAATTTGTCTCCTCTTTGTGATTCAGCTCACTCGGAAGAAAGTTTTTCAAGCCACCCTCCACTTTATCCACCTATTGACGACCATTTGGCAAGCATGCAGTTGTCTGAGATTCAGACGAGGCCACCTTCTGCACCAGCTTCCCCTCCGGCCCCTGCAGCTGCCACTGTTGGTCCTCATAAGTTTCACTCGGGACCTCTGCCAGTGACTACTACTGGGACAGGGGGTAAACCCGGGCATCATCACAGATTTTCATTGTGGGAGGGACCTTCAATCAATATGGTGTCTCATCCGCCGTCATCAAGTAATGATCATAGCATGCAGCTTGTGCCAGTTTCACCTTCTAAAACATCTCTAAAGGTTTTGCTCTTGCATGGGAACTTAGATATTTGTATATATGAAGCAAAGAACCTCCCAAACATGGATATGTTCCACAGAACCATAGGGGATATGTTTGACAAATTGCCTGGTAACTTGACGAGCAAGCTCGAAGGGCACATGAAAAGTAAGATTACAAGTGATCCGTACGTCTCCGTAACAATAGCAGGTGCCACTTTTGCAAGGACTTATGTTATAAGCAATGATGAAAATCCAGTGTGGATGCAGAACTTTACAGTTCCGGTAGCTCATTATGCTGCCGAAGTGAACTTTGTTGTGAAGGATAACGATATTGTCGGGTCTCAGTATATAGGAACGGTATCGATTCCAGTTGAGCATATATATGGAGGAGAGCAAATAAAGGGATTTTTCCCAATCCTTAGTGCTAGTGGAAAGCCTAGCAAGGCTGGAGCTGTCTTGAGCCTTTCGATGAAGTATACTCCAATTCAGCAATTGAGCATATACTACAACGGAGTTGGAGCCGGCCCCGATTATATTGGAGTCCCTCAGACTTATTTTCCTCTCAGGAGAGGTGGTAGAGTGACTCTTTATCAAGATGCTCATGTACCTGATGGATGCCTCCCGAATCTGACTCTCGGAAATGGCATGCAGTATGTTCATGGGCAATGTTGGCGAGACATCTTTGATGCGATACGCCGAGCTCGACGCCTGATATATATAACTGGATGGTCAATCTGGCACAAAGTCAGACTTATTAGGGATGATAATTCTCTATCTGATTACACGTTGGGCGAACTTCTGAGATCGAAATCGCAGGAAGGAGTTAGAGTGCTGCTTCTAGTGTGGGATGACCCTACATCAAGAAGCATATTGGGATACAAAACGGTAAGTGCTCAATTCATTCTAAACATTTAAATTGAGGCACTTAGCAGTTACATGTCAACATCATCTACAAAAGTGATCACCTTCTGCTTCTCTTTGTCATTTTTAGCATAAAACGCAATTATCATTTGAGTCATTGAGAAATTCATGTTACAGTTTGGTTTGGTAGTGTCTGTTTGAAAAACATTATCGTCTTAGAGTTTCCTTTCATAACAGGATGGGGTCATGCAAACTCATGATGAAGAAACTCGCCGGTTCTTTAAACATTCTTCTGTTCAAGTGCTTCTTTGTCCCCGAGTGGCTGGAAAGCGCCATAGCTGGATGATGCAGAGGGTATGTTTCAAATGCACGTTTTTTGGTTTTATCTTTTTAATTGAGATATTCATGTCTGATGTTTAAGTTGAAGCTAGGAGGTTGAGTTTCAAATATACCTCTAAACTCAGTCTTTTGTTTTGGAGCCATCTACTTTATATTGGTATAGTTATTGTAAATCATGGTGTTTAGTTTATTTTTTCTTTTTTTTCCATGATCAGGAAGTTGGAGTCATTTATACACACCATCAGAAAACTGTGCTAGTGGATGCCGATGCTGGAGATAACAGAAGAAGAATAATCGCTTTTCTAGGAGGACTAGACCTATGTGACGGGCGTTATGATACTCCACGCCATGCTTTATTCAGAACACTGCAAACTTCCCATTCAGATGATTATCACAATCCGACATATACGGTAATTCATTCATCCTATATCCATTTAATGTTTTTATGGGCATGCTTTGTTTTCAAGGATATATTCCTCTCTAATATGTCAAGAATTAGCAAACTGCATGGCTTCTATCTATTTGTTGATTCAAGTCGCTACGTGAATAGGGTAGTACAACCGGATGTCCAAGAGAACCATGGCATGACTTGCACTGTAAAATTGATGGGCCTGCAGCGTACGATGTCCTGAGTAATTTCGAGGAGCGATGGCTGAAGGCTTCAAAGCCTCACGGCATCAAAAAGCTGAAGATTTCGTACGACGATGCTTTGCTTCGAATAGAAAGGATGCCTGAGATATTGGGGTTGACTGATGCTCCTTGTATCAATGATAATGACCCTGAGGGTTGGCATGTGCAGGTATACTAATCTCGTCGAGCTATAGGTCAAATTTCGATCTTGGATATATAACAAGGAGAGGACTAATTAAAATATTCTCTCTTCAATATTGTTTTAATTTTCAAGTTTAACAGGATAGATTGAAAAATGCAACCTAGCTTTGTGGGGATTGCATTTGATTATTATTCTTCTTTGGTGCGATTTTCAGGTGTTCCGGTCTATTGATTCAAACTCTGTCAAAGGATTCCCGAAGGATCCTAAAGATGCTATGCACCGGGTGAGTTGAAAGATAGATTTGTTTGCAACCTGTTCTCTCAAGTGTTTATTTTTTTCACTAAAAGGAATAATGCCTTTCATGAAAACAGAACTTGGTCTGCGGAAAGAACCTTCTTATAGATATGAGCATACACACTGCATATGTAAAGGCTATTCGCTCCGCCCAACATTTCATATACATCGAGAACCAGTACTTTATCGGGTCGTCTTACAACTGGAGCCAGTACAAGGATGTTGGTATGCACTACTATGTCTTGAAAGAAATCCCAACAAATTCAGCAGCCTCTCATTAAAAGCAATATGTAATTCTGTGTAGGTGCCAACAATCTGATTCCGATGGAAATTGCCTTAAAAATCGCGGAGAAAATCCGAGCACACGAGAGATTTGCAGCTTATATTGTCATTCCGATGTGGCCGGAGGGCAATCCGACAGGGGCTGCTACACAAAGGATTTTATTTTGGCAGGTAGAGATATTGGCATTTATCTGTACTTTTGTATAATTTTGGCTACGTGCTATCTGACGATCTTGCTGATTCAGCCTTGAGTTTTTTGAGAGTGTTATAACTCCTTTGGCTTTCCTTTTCCAGCACAAAACAATGCAAATGATGTACGAAACTATATACAAAGCGTTAGTTGAGGTGGGGCTCGAGGATGCTTACACACCTCAAGATTACTTGAACTTTTACTGCCTTGGCAACCGTGAGGCTCTTGATGCAGGCGAGGCGCCCGATAGTCAGCCCATAACCAACAATCCTCAGGTACTCTATCATTGTTCACCAATTAAAAGTGCTTCAAACAAAGATAGCTTAGACCTCGATTCTGTGCAAGGCTTTTGTGTAACTTCTTTCGTTTTCAGGGGCTCAGCCGGAAAAGCCGCAGATTCATGATCTATGTTCACTCAAAAGGTATGATAGTTGATGATGAGTATGTAATCCTGGGTTCTGCAAACATCAATCAGCGATCGATGGAGGGCACTCGAGACACGGAGATCGCAATGGGAGCGTATCAACCGCAGCACACCTGGTCAAAAAGACTATCTAGTCCTCAAGGACAGGTAAAACCGTTGAACCAAATCTCAGAAAACATGGTCTGTTTTTCACATATTTTCCATATCGTTGCAATTAACCGTGTGAACATCAAGATACTAATCTACATTCTTGATGTTTGGACTTGCATTTTGGGCAGATATATGGATACAGGATGTCTCTATGGGCGGAGCATGTTGGGTTTTTGGAAGAATGCTTCACACGGCCGGAGTCCTTGGAGTGCGTTCGACGTGTAAGGTCGTTAGGTGAAGCCAACTGGGAACAGTTTTCATCCCCACAGGTATCAGAGATGAGGGGGCACCTTATAAAGTATCCTGTGGATGTCGACCGACAGGGCAAAGTGAAGCCTATCCGTGGTTTCGAAACGTTCCCAGACGTTGGAGGTAACACTGTGGGATCATTCATTGCCATACAGGAAAATCTAACCATATAATCCACTTATTTTATTTTGTAACATACACAAAAATTTTGTTAAGGGTTCAATTGCTTGGTTTGGTTTCTGCAAGCTCAATCATTGTACATATGTTTTGGGAGTGAAATAAGTTATGAGACTACCATTTTTTTTTGTAAAGCATTTTGCTTCATGTACATTGTAGATTTGGAGTTATGATACACACACACACATATATATATAGGAGGTGGAAATGGGTGATGAGCAATGAAGTTATCAATTGTTTAAATTTTGTACTCCTAGTTTTTTTTTTTTAAAAAAAGTGGATCAATAAAGATTCCTCAGGTATATACATGGTGACTGAAATCTTCGATTTATTGGATATTTAAGTTATGTTTCAGTCAATGTAAATAGATTAGTTAATCCTTTGGAAATACCCTAAAACGGGCCCTACTTGAAGTGGACCACGTTTCACGGGCTTTCTCTAGAAGCACACCCTAGTACAGATATATGGGCCCAGCCCTCATTTTCGTTGTTCTTTTATTTATACTACTACTAGTATTTATTTATTTATTCATTTGGAAATAGCTCCACTTGGAATTACTAGTTGTTATACATTCTGCAAAGCACAATAGCGCCAGCATGTGTGTGATATTTTAATCTGACAAATAAAATTTTGACCAAATTAATTTATTACTACTTCTTCGAAATTTTCACAATGCCAGTTAACCCATCTCAGTGTTAATCCATGTTTTGTCATTATCTAATGGGTTAAATGTTAATTAAAGGTTGTATCTTCGAATAAAAGCACAAAACCTACCCACTTCCCCTAACACTTTTTGATTCATGAATAAAAATCAAGATCTTTCATACATGACCCTAATGTTTATTTTTGAGCAAATTGTTTGAAAAATTATGAAATTGAGTTAAGTTTTGATGCTGCAACTTTGAAAACCTATCAGAAAAAACTATAAAATTAGATTTATTCTCAATCATCTTATAGTAAAAAAATTCTAATATGGCAGCTGAAAAATTATGTACTATTTGAAAATCACTGCCGATAAGTTAAACAATGTTGTTTTCTTTTCTCATAAAGAAAACGACAATGTTTGATTAGAACAAGTATATAACTATAATATTCACTATGAAAAAACAAAAATAAATCCATATTTATTATGACATGCTAGAATCAAACTATGTTTCATAATTTTTTTTAACAATTTATCATTTATTTTATTAAAAAAAATAAAAATAAAATTGTACGACAAGGATAAATTGTCCATATTTATAGTCAAGGCCAAGTGTCCACCTTGAATGCACACAAACACAATAGAGAATCACATAAAAAATTTACCTCAATAGTAAATAAGAGGAAAATAACCCCACTTCTAGGAATAAGTCAAATAAATCTCGAATATTCGTAATGAAAATATGATAAAATAATGATAGTGATTAGGACGAACCCACTTTTAATGTGGACCACCTACCTAAGAGGTGGTGCCCTCACTTTTCCACCAAATTATGGTGCCATGGTCCCTTGACTATGGGCGCACACTTTTAATACCCATCTCAAGTTTACAATTGTCCCTCATACTTAAGGCTCTATATAAAAATAGACAAAGTATTAAATAAATAAAAGCATTTTTATTTAGTTTCTTGATATGTTCTTCACCTTGATGGCTGTATTTAATTTCGAGAAAGCCACATACAATTAGTTTTGCTTTATGAATTTTTCTCTCCCTAAGAAATAAATCAACACTCAAAATATGACGTTGTCCGAAATTTAAATGTCGAACTCATTCTTTTCATTATGTTATTGCTATTCCACCATTTTATTGTTGTATTTGAATTCAAAATTTTACTCTTCAGATTATTTTACACAGAAAATCGTTTGGTGAACCTTTTTGAGCTTATTTGTAAAAAGTTAGTGTTGGGAGTTGGGACCAAATTCATTTTCGAACCTCTCTTTCTATATCTAATTAGTGCTTTCGTAAAGCTATTTAACTTTCATGTTTCGCATTTATTTCGTTCAATATAAAGTGCTTTATGAAAATATATTTCAATTTTATTTAGATATGCATGTCTGTATTTAACTGAAATGCTACCAAGTCCAAAATTGTTTGGCAACATTTTCGACCCATGGTGGATCGAAATCATACAAGAACATTCTTAGTAAAATTAGTAACAAGTAAAATAAATTAACATAAACCTAACTATGAAAATATTAAAATACAGGATTTATGACCCCAAAACTAAGCATCTGAAATTTAAAAATAAAAAGGAAAATGGACCACCAAACACAACACGTCAAAATAATAACAAAAGGCCCACCAAATTCAGAAGCCCATTAACACGGCCACGTCTAACGGAGCCCACCACCCTTACTTTTCCTCTGTTTAAACCTAGCCCAAGATCCGGGACCACCACGGCGGCCGCCACCGGGGTCCACCACGTGGGCCCACTCCCCAACAAAATTTCTCCCAATCCTAGCTGCGAGCGTTGCCGCCCTCACACGTGCGCTCCTCCACCACCGCCGCTGCCCTCCGCGAAGAGATTTTCGGTGAGATCTGCAGCTCAATTTCACGGAGGAGTAGAAATTGATTCCGAAATATGACCTAATTTCGTGAATTTTTATCGTGAATCTCCCATGAAATATCTCTCAGCATCTGAGACTTCTTTGCCGCGGCGGAGCTATTGCTCGAGCTCGGCGTATTATTAAGTTTGGGGGTGAAATCCGCGGCGGCGGATTGCATGATTTGCGCCGCCGAGGTTGAGGTTTGCATGGCGGAGACGAATGCGGAGATCGGCGCGGAAATGTTGACCACCGGCGTCATGTTCATCGCGGCGGCGCCGGGCTGGATGGCGACGACCTGCGTAGATTGATTCGGCGGAATGATGAGAAACGTCGGAGACTGCGAGTTCGACGTCGATGTAACCATGGGGATCGCCCAGACTGCGGGAATCGGTATCACTGGCATGAGTGGGGCTGAGACCGACGCGTTGTTGCTCGAAATAATTGCGAAATTATTAGCATTCGTAATTGCGAAATTATTGGTAGCTGCGGAGGCGGAGGCGGTGGTCGCGGCGGAGGAATTCCGCGGCGAGCAGCTGAAGCTGTTCACGTCGATTAATTCGGCGGTAGGCAGGCGCTTGCGTTTCCGATCGTCCGCGGCGGAGGCGGAAACGGATTCGGATACGGATGCGGCGGCGGTGGGGATTTTCAGCGTGCCGTTGACTGACGTGGCAATGGCGGGGACGGTTCCGGTACCGGTGGCGGCGATTATCGCCGGCTCCGCCTGCTCGAGCAGCCAGCGGATGGTCTCGCCGTCGGACTTGTGGCCGAGCTCTCGCGTGAGCTGGAACACCCTAGCGGCGCACGTCGCCGGAATACGGATTCTGCGGCCGCGCCCCTCGACTTTCGTGTGGCGGTCTTTCGTCGACGATCTCTTCGCCGGCGGCTGCAAAAACACCAGCGGCTTCTCCTCCGCCGTATCCGGCGCCTCTTCCTTCATGAGCGCCATGCGGAGCGGCTGCGCCTCCGTCACCTGCGGCCGCGGAAAGGAGTTCAGATTACGGTAATCGCGGCCGGAATCGGGTTGATTTTCCTTGAAATCGCCTCGAAAATCTGGGGTTTGGGTTGAAGCCATAGGATTTAATCAGAATTAGGTTAAAAGATTAGGGGAAAAATTAAATCAAATCTGAGAGAAATGTGTGTAGAATTGAAACTGTGGTTTTCATAAACATGTGAAAAACTAGCGCAAGCAACCTATATATAGTCGTACTTGATTCAGTAAAAGCCGTTTTTCATAAATAAAATTTCATTTTTATTTCTATTGCATAATTTCATTTTGATGTAGAAATCTAACGGCTGTTAGCCAGATACATACATCATGATATTTTAATTTCATTGAATCAACAAATTTTTCCTCTATGTATTTGGCTTCGTCTATTTGTTTGACCAAATCGTCACTTTAAAGTGCATTATGAAGAGTTTGTAAAGTTATAAATAAAATATGTGCAAATTTCCAAATTTAAGTATAGTACTAAAAGGTTTTTGTAATTGTTGTAATGTGTTGTACTGACTACATTTATAAGATATTTTTTTCAATTACACTATCACGATATGAATCATCTAGGAAAGTTATGTAAATAAATATGTTGTTAAACTTTTTTAAGTTACTAAACACATCTAGTTAGTGATACACCATTTCTCACTTTAATATATAAATATTTGATTTAATTCAATAATCATATAGGAGTACTATATTATCCCACTAACAAAAAAAAAGAAAAAACCTCTATAGTAGTTAAGGAGTACTACTAGTTTTTTATCCTAAATTGTAGGAGTAGTAGGTAATTAGTGATATAGTACTGCATTTCTCATCAATGACAATAGAGTTTCCCCTCCAAAAACAAGAAGAAAAATAGAATAAAGCTTTTATTTTAGTATATATTTAACTCACATTTATCCCATGACTCAAACCCTATAATTTATTAGAAACGTGTTTCTACCAACTAAGCAATTCGTGGTAAGAAAAGATAAAATGACGATTCTTTTCCGTGAACTTGAATAGTAAATATTACTCCCTCCGTCCCAAGATAAGTGACCTACTTCTTTTGGGCACGGGATTTAAGGAATGGTATTTAAATAAGTTAAAGTGGAGAGAGTAAAATATGAGAGAGGAAAAATAGAGGACATCCGACATCCCACAAACGCGTTGGACCCTTAATTGCCGCCCATCGAGACTGGAGCACACCAAATGCGCGCTCCACGTCCTTGCGCGCCGACTCCCGCCGTTCCGCAAAGTAGGCCTTCCTTTCATCACTTGCGTGCCTGATCGCTCTCTTCACAAAGACCGGCCACCTAGGGTATATCCCATCCGCCAAGTAGTAGCCCATATCATGCCGGTTGCCGTTGGCCACAAATGAGACGGCTGGACCGACGCCCTGGCACTTCTCGTTGAAGAGGGAGACGAGTTCGTGACGTTGAGGTCGTTGTTCGACCCGGCTACCCCAAAATACGCATGCCAGATCCACAACCGGTAATCAGCTACGGCCTCGAGGATTATCGTGGGATTCTTTGACTTGTAGCCGGTCGTGTAGGCCCCCCTTCCAGCCAGGTCGGACAGTTCTTCCACTCCCAGTATGCATACAATCTATGCTGCCTAACATCCCCGGGAACCCATGCTTCTTCCCGTGCATCTGCATCAAATTCGACAATCTTCGGGAGTAGGGCTTGAAGGTACTTGCTTTCACCGAAAAGCGTTTATCACGCCCCCACGGAAATCCTTCAGACATTCCAGGGCCGTCGACTCACCGATGTGGAGGTACTCATCCCACATGTTTGCCGCGCCTCCGTAGGCCAACTGCCTGATTGCCGCCGTGCACTTTTGAATAAAGGTGTGGCCGAGATGCACCCGGCGCATCGTGCCTAAAGCGGAAACACAGAGATATCGACGCTCCTAATGCGCCAACGATGCACATAAACAACTCCTGCGCATTCTAAAACGCCGCCGGAACATGTTGGCGGGAAACCGCGGGTTCTCTCGAAAAGTAGTCGTCGTACGGCCGCTGATGTGCACGGCGTGATCCCGATCAATCAACGCTGCGCCGGCGGTGGATAACCCGTGGAGGGCGAGGTATCGCTCCTTTGTTCCACCATACGCATGTACCGCTCCATCTCGCGGTTCATGTAGGCATTCATAGCCTCGTTCATCCTCCGTTCGTACTCCTCAAAGCATCCCCACCACCACCACCACTACCACCACCGCTACCACCCGCGTTACTCATCGCTCGATGATGCTCTTGTACGAAAGTTAGAGAGAGAGAAACCTCGTTAAAACAAGTGGTGCAAATGAAAATGAAACGAAAATCGCGTTTATATAGGTTTTTTTTTTTAAAAAAAAAAAAAAAAAAAATCGCGATTGCCGGATCGCCAAATCGGCGGTCACTGAAAATTGGCCAGCCCACGCCGGTCCGCTCGCCGATTTCGTGTTGGCCGCCTCCAATGGTTCGGCTAGCCGACCATTGGAGATGCTCTAAAGTAGGTGGAGAATAAAGTAAGAGAGATGACTTTTTGCTAAAAATGGAAATAGGTCACTTATAATGGGACACCCCAAAAAGAAATACAAGTCATTTATCTTGGGACGGAAGGAGTACATGTGCGTCATCATGAGCCACTTAAGAATAGTTTGACATGTAAAAATAAATATTTGAACGGATGACTTGTTGTAGAAAAATTACACAACTCTCCAAATGTGACCTATAATGTTTACAAGAAAAATGAAAAATGGCCAAAATTGGTGATTTTTCTGAATTAGTCTATCAACCCTAAAGTTAACCAACTTGTGCATGTCTAATAGTAATACCAATGAATCCATATTTCATATTTGGGGTTTAGTGCGAGTACTCATGCTATTTTACCAAGGGGAAATTTAAAACGACATAGTAGTACATTTCATAACTTCAATATTACAGACGTATAATTTCATAAAAGTATATATTTTTATCTAAATTTCTAAATTACTACTAGTATCATTATCCTAATTGTACTTCGTCGTACAAACTTTTACAGTCTTACATTTTTGTACTTATATCTTACAGTATTCGTTACTTTTATCATTACTCTTTCTAATTCCCTGTTTATGGGAATTGAATTACTAATCTAAATAATTACTTTGAGAATGTACGCAACCAAAAAAACACTGGATAGCTACTACTACTACTCCATTAACTTCATTTTTTTACTTCAATTTATTTTTAAAATTGATGGAGTTGCTCTTTACAATTCACGCTACTAAGTTCAGGAATAATCGATGGGTACCATTTATTTTTTTACTATTTAAAAGTTGGGTATTTAGTTTGTAATGGACTTGAGTTGTTTATAACTTATATGCAGAATTTATGTGATTCACTCCAATAATCTCACATTCTTATAATAGACTCTTTACTGCATTCATAAATACGTTAACAGATTGGGTCACTTTGACCTATTAACACTTAATTGTATAAATCACAAAATGAATACTCCGTACTATATTTCATCCATTTATGTTATCTTAATTGGTTCGATAATAAAATTTCCGTATATTCACATATTGAATACTTGTAAATAATGAAAGATTAACAAATACAATAATCATAAGAGTGGCACCACAACTCAAAAGAGTAAGAAGAAACAAAATTATAAAGAAGAGTACAAGTATTGAATTCAGGGGTGGGGGTTGGGGGCCCCCCAAAAGAAGAGTGTGGGTTTGGGGCGCCGCTGTGGTGGTGGTGGTGGACGCCAGCTCTAGGTGGTGGACCATGGTGGTGGTGGTGGTGGTGGCCCTATCTATATGTATGTGTGTGTGTATTTTTACCATAGGTCCATAGATGTTGTAGAGACTGGAGTAGTAACTTGGGCCCACATAGGATGGGCCCTTGGCAACTTTTCTCTCCCTCCTGTGGTCCCCACTTGGTTTGGTTTGGATAGGGACTCTACGTATTTCGGGTGGACCCCACCCTCTTGGGGGGCCTATGGTTTCTTAATTTATTACTGTGGGACTTTTTTTCCTTTTTTTATTTTATTTTATTTTTTTGAAATGTTTGGACTACCAACGCATTGATATTACCGTACGAGATAATTTATTTTATACATTTATACCCTCTAAATTAGTAATCAATTTCAGCAATTATTTTGAATATAACTTTTGGTGCTTCAAAGCTAAGGATGGTCGTCATTTTCATTTTGGTTGATTGATTGATTTCTAAATAGTCTTTTCCATTGCTCCGTTGCTAGATTTCTTCATATCCATTTTTTAAAATTGATAAATTTACACAATTTCGGGTGATTTAGATGTTACTCCACTAAATGATTAATTGGAAACTCAAGATAATATTTTTTTAAAATGATTGTATCGGGATTTATTTGATTATTAGTCATTTTAAAGATCTGAGTTGAGTAAAAACACAACACTATTTATTTGAATATTTGCAAAAGAAAAATTTTCAAAATCTTTTTTAGTAAATGAAACACAACACTAGTTTTTGTTAGGCGGCGTCCTTTTAACTGTAGGTTAGGACTTAGAACTCTCTTATTTAGTTATTTAATTTTTTAGTTATATAATTTACACATTCCACGTATAGATTTGAGATTTCAGATTCCTTTATTAGAGGAACAATATCACATCAATTAGTTAGTTTTCATTATCTAAAGTAATTTCTTAGTTTGTTTTCAATGTAGTGCATAAATCTCAATTTTTTCTTAAGAGCATTGGCAACGAGTGGTGGAGGGAGGGACCAGACCACGAAGAGAGAGGTCTGGCCTGGCCTGGCCTGGCCCGTGTGTTACGGGCGAAGGCGGACGGCTCCGGGCCACAACGGGCACTAGTGTGGAGGTGGGAGATGATTGTCTAATATGGTAGCAATAATTAGTGGGCATACATTGGTGTTTATAATATAGTAGGGGCCATAATAATAGCTTAAGGGTGCCAATTCTATTGGAGTAGGGTTGGGTTGGACCCATTCAATTTCACCCATTTTTACCACTTTTTTAGCTCCTAATTACACCACCACTTTCTATAGGCCTTTTCTCACAACTTTCTCCAACCTTTACCATAACTCAACTTTAAATTTATTTATAAGAAAAATGTTCTAGTTGTTGTGAGAGAGATCCCAAATAGCTATCTCATAGAAATGGAAGCATAAACTACAAATGCATTTCTGAGTTTGGTGACAAAAAAGGAGCAGAGAAAATGGATGTATATATCTAACACACATGAAATCACTATGTTTTCTCTAATTTATTATCATGATGAAATACTTGTGTTACAACATGATTTTGAGGTATTACTCTTGCAGAAGCTTCACCATTAAAGAGGATCTCGTCGAGGATTTCCATCACGAACCAGACATGTAGGTGTACCGCGTCTGGGCTCCAACGAGGAGTTCAATAACTTTCTCTGCGTGTAAAAGGGAAGATTTGAGGGAGTTCAACCAAAAAAGGGTGCTTATCAAATTCTAACATAACTACAAAACTTACCAGTTAGAAGCCCGACAATGGGGATGGGTTCTAGTAGCTTTTGAGCACCATCGAGTCTTTGCCTGAAGCAGGGAACAAACATTAGCATAAAATTCGTCCTTTTCTCGTGCAGTGTGGAGCGGGTGGGGGAGAAGACAGAGAGTAAGAGGCCGAAACAACATAAATCTTGCAAGATG
Source organism: Salvia hispanica (assembly GCF_023119035.1). Lineage (NCBI taxonomy): Eukaryota > Viridiplantae > Streptophyta > Magnoliopsida > Lamiales > Lamiaceae > Salvia > Salvia hispanica. The sequence goes on along the minus strand of NC_062968.1, from coordinate 52,741,665 downwards.
AAAAACGTAGTGTTACCGAGTATGCTTGGTGAAAAATGGATCTCTCATGAGGTATAGTGCCCACAACAATTTCCGCCTTTTTAACTGCAACTTGTGCAAGTGAGAAAAGCTTTTTAGGTTACATTCGGTCACAGAATCTCACTCAAGCAAGCAGAAAGAGGCACTGAACATATAATATTTTGCAAAAGTAAAACAGAATGTTAAATTTTCAAGAAATTAGAAGGAAAGATAAAAAACACATCGTCAAACGATAAACAGTCTAACCTCATTCTTCTCATTGTTGGAGAGACGGAAATCCTTGCTATTTTGCCACAATGTTGTGACGAATGAAATAACTCCACTTCCAACGAGGTCCACGCCCAAAGAAGTAAGCCAAGGAAACCATGATCGTGCCCCGTATTTTCTAACAAGCAATACGTATATGAGTGGCCTTAAGATATACATCACCTCACCCGTCAGAAATAAGCCCCCTGGCATACCCTTCTCAGACAAGAAAGTAAATAGACTAGGCGTTTCAGTCACTGGCGCTGTGAAGATGCAAGGGTGTGTTTAGGTGACATGTTACACATATACAAAGTAGAAACTTAGCCACAATAAAGTAGAAAAGAGGAAAATTACTTGAAGGCTCCATGACTTCCTGCTGGTGCTGAACCCTGCGTAACCACGTGGGTTCAGAAACTGTCCTGGCATTTTCACCGAACCTATTTAAGGCAGACAAAGCCCTTCCCTCAAGATTCCATGGAGTCTGTCCTTGATGATTTTTCAGAATGGAAGGAACCCCTTGTGGTCCAGGCTTTGATGATAGCGCATTTCTCTGCGAGTCAAGATCATCAGACTCGCTCTGGTCGTTTATAGTCTCCCCACCACGCAAAAGCATTTTATACCCGCTCTTTTGCAGAATTGCCAATCTAAGTAACACCCTGTAGTATATTTATCCACAAACTTTATCTCAGTCACACAGTTTAAATAATTCTGCTGAAAGTTAAGCACTTCAAAAGTTAAAATTTCTCTGATTAGGACAATTACTTGATTGCTTCTGTAATGGCCATGAAGCTCCATTTCTGCTCTTCACCATAAAATTGCTGTGCAGCAACTTCAACTAGAGTTTCCAAGTCCTTAAGTATAGTTATGCAGAGTGAGAATGGGAAGGACGAAGGCTCTACATGCCTTGACTGTGTATGGCTTGGAGCTGTCTCAACTATGTGCTCATTGATGGTGGTTATAATGCCCAATATTGATGTAACTGCAGCAAAATCTTAAATATATAAGGGGACATATCCAATTACTAACAAAAAAATGATAACATCAAGAAAAGAAGTGTTTGAATATGACATCAGTTATATAGAAATAGTGATGTTCAGTTAAACTCTCAACAATATTAGGTACTGCATAATAAGGAGGTGCCATAGTTATTTATATAGTCATACATTTTCCTGGAATTTTCAGATTATTATTTACAAAAACAATAAAGAGCTCTAGTTTATTTGCTGTATTGCCTTTTAACAATATTTTAATTCATGTCAGTTGTCACACAGCTTCTATTAAGAGAACTTTGCAATAAATTCACAGATATTGTGGGAAAGGAAACAATAGTAAGAGACCTTATCATGAAATGAAATACTGACAGTACAAGAGTAGCAATTAATCTTTATTCTGTTTTAAATTTAACAAAATACTAAACCACAACGATTTGATACTTAATCTATCAAAATGGATAATATTATCAAATTTGGTCCTAAAGTACTTCTACTTCAACTCTCCACTTTCAATCTGAAAATCATGGGTCCAACAGAGAGCAGTTGTATGGATATGAATTCAATCAAGAAATATAATTATAGATATGATATTTAATCAAGAAATACATTCTAGGTGGGATATTTAATCAAGAAATGTCTTGTTAGTAATAGCTAATAAGAAGTCATAGTTACCAAAATTCTACAAAACCTGCTTCAGGTCCAATTTCTGAATCGGAGAATCGCTCTGGTAGAAGCCATGTTAATCCCTGAAAATAGCAGTTAAACAATCTGATAAGGGGACAGCAGGAGTATCTTGATATAACTCAACATCATTGAACTCCCACTCACAAATATGAAAAGGGGTGAAGAAAAAGGCAGAGAAAGATATTCCAATCATCTGAACAAAAAGTTGGGTTGCGCGTCTTGGTTAAATAGGAAAGAATACTAATAGCTTTCATCCCCCACCCCACCCCCTCCAAAAAAAATCAGGGGTATATCCCATTGATAAAGAGAATGGAAAATCAAACCTGTTCATGTAACCATTTTTGTTACTAACCAACATTTTTCAGCCACAGACGGCCATATCCCCATCTTCAAACCCATCAATCAAGCACCCTCTTAGAAGCAATAAGAATTTGAGTTTTAACTGCAGATAAGCGACACATGCCACAACCCACAAACGAAATGAAGTTTCAAGTACTAACATGCACATCATATCAAGGAAAACGCGGCAATATAAGATTCTTTGAGCCCATACCTACATTTCTGATGTGTTAATGCAACTTTAGTCCGTAGTGGTAAGCATAAGTTATAACTGATGAATGATCACACTGACACATGTCATTCAACTTCAATAGATTCACCAATCACCACAATAAATGATTCAATCCAAAAATGTGGCAGTATGAGATGCAGAAGATGCAAGAATGGGGTGAGCTAGATATCAAAATTTACTGGATATCAATTACTTATAGCAAACTATAAAGACGGGACACACGAGTGGTGCATTAAAAGTTGCTTAACAAACACGAATTTCGAGGGCACAAGATTCTGCATAGAATTCAACAACAAATTACTTCTATTCTACAGCCACCCAAATTCAAGTACCGTTACAACTAGAAAACATCCATGAAACTAGTTTCAGCAGTGTGCATCTCTAAAAAGCACAATAAGGGGGTAAAATAAATATATACAAATCCGGAAACTCCAAATGCTTCAAAACACATTTTGAGCTCTTTCAAATTCTATCTCTGTTCCTTCTAGTCTCTAAAATCCAAATCAAACAAAAAGCACCAGCTGAAAATGACAGAACACTGCCGAAAGAAAATCCAAAAAGGGAAACAAAATAGAAACACGAGTAGGAGTAATCATCAATCACAAAATAGAAAGAGAAAAAGGAGAAGTAAGTTTTGGAGGCTTACACTAGTTAGAGATTCAAGAGAATGCACGTAGTCTTTGTTCATCCGAACCCATCTCTTGTAAGCTTCCATGTGATTCAAAAATCCGAATCTTTGCCAGAAAAACCCCAAGTGATTTGAGGATTATGCGAGCTAACTGCAGAAATTCAGGAACCCTAACTCCAAAATCCACCGCTTAATTATAGTTGCCCGCAATTCTGAATGAATCCCAAGTGGGGAAACGGGGAAAGGAGGCAGCCCTTTTGGGGATATCGTTTTTTAGGGGTGCGTGAGAGTGTATATGTGTGTAAGAGTGTGAGATTATCGGTGCACATATACCATGGATGGAGGGAAGGGAACAGATATTTAACCGGCTACTATTTCATTTCCTTTTTGGAATGGAAATCAAAGGCTTCTTTTAAATTAACTTGGGAAATCATCCGATTTCTCTTTATCAGAACAGGGAAATTCACACATAATTCATTTATTTATCTCATTTTTATTAGTATTAGAAAATTGTTTAATCATTGTACTAATAAAAATATTTCAAAAGTGTTGCCAGTTACTCGGTTATGGTATTTCGCAAAATAGTACTCCCTCCGTCTACGATTTAAAAACTCATTTGATTCATTAAGAGTTTTAAAAAATTGTTTAACTTAATTAAGAAAAATGAGCGCAAAACATTAGCAGAACCTTTTATAAGTTACGTAATTTAATTCACTATGAAAAAAAGTAAAACTAGTCATTATGCTATTTAGGGGTGGGTAGGTACGGTATACCTTACCGAAACCATCATACCGTATACCTTACCGTAAATACGGTATGCGAAAAAGTCATACCTTTACCTTACCAAAGTTTTCGGTATACCGAACTTCGGTATACCTTATTTTCGGTATGACGAATTTCCATACTGATACCGTACCTCATTTTCAGTATACCCTACCGAAGTTCGGTATACCTTACTTTTGCGGTATACCTGACATTCAACATCAATTAAAATAGAAAATTAGGGTTTTTAGAATATTATTTATATTTTATAATTTTAAAAATAAATTAAATATAATTTATTCATAATTATATTTATATTTCATAATAGATTTTATAATTTAAAAATAAATAAAATATATTTTATACTCCCTCCGTCCCACTTTAGGAGTCCCGGTTGAGCTCGGCACGAGTTTTAAGAAATGTAAAGGAAAGTTGGTGAAAAAAGATAGTAGAATGTGGGTCCTACTTTTTTATATTAGTTTTATAATAAAATGTAAGGCCTAATACCATTTATGAAATATTCCAACCGGCACTCCTAAACTGGAACACCCAAATATGGTAAACTGGGACTCCTAAAGTGGGACGGAGGGAGTATATAATTGTGTTTATATTTTATGGTATATACCTTAGTTTACGGTATATACCTTGATTTACGGTATATACCTAATTTCGGTATGCAGCGGTATACCTCGGTATTTGAAAATTCATACCGTACCGAAAGTCACGGTATACCAAAAATTCAGTACTTTCGGTATTTTTTCGGTACGATAAGGCCGGTATTTTGGTATTTCGGTATTTTTCCCCAGCCCTAATTCTATTGACAAATGGAATAGGTAGCATTTCTATTTATGAAAAAGAGTAAATTAACATTAATTGTATTGGATATCAATGTATGAGTTCTGTATATCCAATGTATATTTCACAAGAATATTAGTACTATTATAAATCCTAAAATACAAATACAATCATATTACAAAATAAAAACTAAAAAGCAATACTTATTGAGACTACAGTAAAACGTGTTGATTAATGCAACACGTTTACAAATGTTACAACATTGAATATATTCAAAGACTATTCAACTCTACTATAATGTCAGGTATCGGACAACAAAAATGAGGAAAACACTTTAAAATTTAAAATTTAAATTTAATAAAACATGATAATGACACCTCAAAGCTCCTCTCTCTCTTCTCTCTAAGCCTTCAGTTTCCCCTTGTTGAGTCTATCCAGCTCTGCTTCTGCATTCTTGAGCTGCTCTCTCAGTGTAGATACTCTCTGCTCCACCTCTTCCAACGTGCCTCGAGTGATGGAAGGTTTATACGGGCATATAAAATTGTGCGAAAATTCTTTCAATGCTTCAACCCCACAAACCTGTTATGGAAAACTTTATTAATCGCGGTGATCAAACATCAAGAAGAATCCTTGCAATCCCAGAACTCACTCCTTCGCAAAGTATATAACATTACATACATACCTCTTGAGGCAACAACGGCAGCTTAGTTATGTTGAAGTCATCGTATAGCATGTAAAACTGATTCAGGTATTTCTGCTGCATGCGCATTCTAGCTTTGAGCAACTTCGACTCAACAACTGAGAAGGAGAGTTCAACAACTATTTAGCAATGAAATGGATTTGGTAGGAAGAAAATATTGGGACAGAATTTACCTTCTTCGTCATAAATTACTTGGTTAATGATGATATTATGTGTATCAATCTCAAATTTAGTAAGCTCCTGCACAAGCCGCTCAGTTTCATAAAGAGAGAGGAATTCTGGAATGCAGACACAGATGAAAGTCGTAAAATCCTGCCAAAAGAGAAGGGCACAACATCAGGATATTTAGGGCAGTAAATGTAAATTAGCTGTCTGAGGCAACTATATACAAGAAATGTCTATCAAGAGCCACTTAAAATCTTACTGGATCCTTAAACTGTGTGTTCACTTGTTCAACCACTTCTTTCAAGCCCTCAAGTTTACCAAGTATGGCATCTTCATTGAATTCCTCACCGACACCAAAGAGGCGAGTCATCTGCCAAGAAAAACCGAAAGCAGCTTATTATCCTGAATGAATCAACAAGACACATAGGAGACTATCAATTAAAAACTAAATTAATAAGCACCACAGCAGTTGAGAGAGAAAGGAGTGGCAAAAGTTGTCTTTGTAATGAGAATTATACATGAGAATATCAAAACAAAACTAACATTAACTACAAGATACACCAGAAAGAAGAGTAAAGTTCATAGTTTGGGGTCTAAAATAACAGAAAACTGAACCATAAGTATTAATAATTAGTATGAACAAGTAGAAGCAAGCAGTTCATACTAATTTACTAAAGTAGTATAAGTACTAGCAATCCTTCTTCTTACACAAAGTATCACCTCAGTCTGAAGCCTGTAATTGAATTTATTTTTCTAGATGAATTGAATACTGAATGTAAGAGAGAAATCATACTTGGCTCAATAAGCCACCAAATCTATTCTTTATGGTCATGATCTTGCTAAGCCCTTTCTCTAATGTCGAAGGAAACTGTAGCAAGCGTAGAGTGTGTCCGGTTGGAGCTGTATCAAATACTATGACAGAATAATCCATGGTCTGCACAAGCCTGAAGAATATTGAGATAATTAGTGATATATTTTCCAGGAAGATCAATATAACACGGATCCAAATGTTTGACTAAGGATTAACCCACACAACTTTTTTTCTATCTAGGAAAATTCTCAAAAGTAAACGCCCCCAAATAGATAGGTTGTAAAACACATAATAAGTGAAGTTCAATGAGCAAAAGATATTTTGCCAATGCCAATGAGAAAGTGAGACTTCAGACTTACTTTAGCATTTCCGCAAAACTCATTGCCTCATCGATTCCTGGGATAGAATTTGCTAGTTCTGATACGAATCCATCAGTTGCATCTGATACAAGAGAGTCTTCATGTTCCACAGTAGGATCAATTTCCTGCAATAGGAATCTCATTCAATGAAATCAAATTCGCAATGCATAACAACAATATGTGCAAACAATTTGAGAAAGAAACGGATCATTTTGATGCTTCTATTAATTGTCGCCTTCTTAAGAATTATTAGCTGACGAGCACAATCAACACCTTGAATGATCGAGAGGATCCATAAAAAACCCACAAGCAATGAGCTACAATCATACAACACCGTAAATTGGGGAAAACAATGAAACTATAAACATTGATCAACATCAATTTGATGATAAAACTGGAACTTCAACACGAACTAGATTAAATTCACATTATCGAATCAATCTCCACAGAAACAATCAAATCAATGTTAATAAATCGAAAATAGAAAAACATACTGTAATAATCTATGAACACCTTAATTCGGGAGAAAGGAAACAATTGGGTAAACTTCAACAACTCAATTAACAGAGAAAATTTCGTTGGAGCAGTAAGGTAATAAAATTACCATAGCGTACAAGTTGGAGAAGCCATTAACAAGCGAGGGAGACTTGGTGAACTTCTGCTGGAAGGCATCGCTGAGGTTATGAGCGGGGTCGGTGGAGATGATGAGCACAGACTCCCGCACGGTCGCGAGCAAAATCGAGATGATAGAGCTGCACGTGGTTTTGCCGACGCCGCCTTTCCCGCCGACGAAAATCCACTTCAATGAATCCTGCTCCAGTACGTTCTTCACCGTCCCCTCCAGCAACTCTGCGTTGGACCCCATCGATCGATATCTGCCAATTCAGTTGCAATTTGGCTGCTTGGTATGCTAGTTCTTGAATTTTTATTTTTTTCCGCGTTGTTTGGGGATTTTATACGAACAGTTGGAGTCCAATTCAAGGTCGGATTCGTTTCGTCTTCTTAACAACTTCTGTTCAAATTATTTCTACTTTTATTTATTTGCGATTAAGCCCTAATTACATAACAACGGAGGAATGGAAAAAAGATAATGAATTTTATTTTGATTATTTCAATAAACGGGATACTTATTATCTATTTATATATACTGTATATATGTGTGTAATATTTATGTTAATAATGTAATATTACCATAAAAAATATTACCATAAAATAAAATTTGTATACTAAAATGTTATGAAAAATTTAGGAGTACTACCTATATTGTATCGATTTCTTCCAATTACCGAACAAGTAGTTTAATCATTACTTTCATCATGGTAGAATTAATTTGCAATTCAATTAAATTGGTGGTTCAGACTACATTTAATAGAATTCAGTCCACAAAATTTGGGTGATAGGAGTATAAAATAACATAAGAAAACGATTATTAGATTAGCAAGGAAAATTTACATTTATGTATACATATTTGCATCAAATCTTCCCACTCAGTAGAGGGAGTTATAAGTGTAACAGGTAGCTACAATGGAGCATATACAGATCAACAATGAAGGCAGCAGAGTTGCATTCAATAGCATATTCATGCCTCCGTACCCGGCCAGCGTAATCGCCCCATCCGCCACCACCCGAGCCAGAGTTCCCGCTTCCGTTGACAGCAGTCCCCCGTTGTATGTCCCTCTCTTAAGCCGCGACGACATCACCCGTGATAGCAGTGACAGGTTAACACCTAGCAGAACAAGGGAAATAAGAAATTAGCAAATTCAACAATTGAACATCCCTTGGCTTGAGGGGGCTTCAGCACCCCCGCCAAATGATTTCACGAGGTTCGGTGCTTACCTTCGAGAACTTCAGCAGCTACGAACGTGAGTAGAGCCGAGCCCACGTACTGTGGAACGGAATACGGGATTATTACTTGGAAGCTGGAGACAATGCCGATGCACACCATGATCTCCGCTGCTAGTAAAACTTGCCTGTATTCGACGATAACATTTTAGGTGTATTTACGTAGCGAAAGAATGTCGAGTTATTTACCTTTCCTCAAACATGTTACTGAGGTAGCTACCAACGAGAACGTTCACCGGGAGGACGGTTAGTCCGAGGCTGGCGAGGAAGATAGCTACTTTGCCCGATGACCATATGAAGTAGTACGAGGTGATCACGCTCGATTCAGCTAGCAAAACCTCCATTGCATACTTGAGCATGAAGTATATTAGCAACTGTACCTGATCAGACACGAAGAGCGTGTTTTAGATACACGATCTATGCGGAGATGCCAACACGAAGAGGTGAACGGACCTTAACAGAAGGTGTAAGCAGTTTATATGCAGACACAATGGATGTCACAGGTTGATGGCTTTCCTCTTCTTCCTCATTGTTGTTGAATTCTTCATCATCAAAGTCATCGTCTTCGTCGTTGTGGCTGTTGTTCTGCTTCTCTATCAATGGCTCGGATACAGAGTTTTCTAAAGCACCATTTTCCAGCCCTACAACACAAGATTCAACGGATCAACTTTGAATAGGAAGTTTAAAAGGGAAGTTGTCCAATTTACATACCATTGCTTGTCTCCCTCCGCGTAGGAGGATTTAGCTTCTCATCGTTGTAAGGCTCTCGAAACGAAATACACAGCCAGAGTAGATAGACTAGCCATGCCAGAGCCATTACCCAACCAGGCAGAGTATTTTCATTCAGTGTAATCCAGAAAATTGTACTGTCGTCTGTCGGGAACAAGGCGGCGAGAGCAGGGCCGCACGCCATTCCAAGAGCGCTGGCGCTAACAAAACCAGCAGAAGCCTTCATACGCATCTTTATAGGAACGCAGTCACTGATGTAACGACGATTAACAGCCCTCGCTGACCCCAATCTGAAACCAGTAATGTTGCAAACATTTAAATGATACTACTATATTCCAAATCATCATTCACATTTTTTGATTTGATTTTCAGTTCTCACCCGCAAAACACACGGCCGATAATAAGCACATATATCGAGTTGAGGTCATAAGCAAGAGCGTATAAGGTGTTCCCGATGAACAGGACAATGCTGCTGAAGATGAGAGGTTTCAAATACGACTTATTCGACCAAGCACTGAAATATACTGATGAGAAAACCTGAGCAACGGCCATCGAACCTATGACAGCTCCACAAGTCGTCGCTGCAGCTCCAAGGCTCAACGAGTAGTTGTCTGCTGTCGGAACTATTATGTATGTATTTACCATGTACAAAAATGTGTTCACCAAATTGAGAAGAAGTGACATGAAATGATATCGTTCATCAACATCATTGTCTGCAGTCGATGTCAGTTCCTCCTCTGGAATAAGTGCGTGTTTCCCTATATACTGAAGGAAACCTGTCGTATTTGATAAACGATCGACTGCAGCTTTGATAGACTCGATCGTAGGATCCTGCACAAGACAAACAAGTAAGGAAACAGCTTCAAATCTTTAATAAGCACATTATCAATATGACAGAAGTCGTTATAGATATCAAAGGTAAAAACCGGGAGGGACAGAGCAGGTTGATCGTAGATCGAGACATAGGTCCCCTGGTGGTCCTTGAGATCTGCAAGGTGGCGAGATAAGGTACCAACGACAGCTGAGATTCCCTGCACGTGTAGTTCGGATATATATATCAAATAAAAATGAAGTGATGCATTCACCACCTTAAAAAGCCCTTATTCCGTTCGTCTTACCACGTGCTTAAACACCTGTTTAAGCTGAGAATACGGATGACTCGCGCGAGTCTTGACATAGTGATTAGTGAACTTATAACCGAACCTCTTATCAAACTTCTTCAATATCTTGCGAAGTCCAGTGGCGTTCAGTTCTACAAAATGCAAGAGTTTTAGAAGCTCCTCCCCCACAACTCTATACGATTCCTGCAGTTCAGGTATCATTGCAGCATCATTGTGCTGAACGAGGGCGTCGTGCTGCTCTCCTAGAACGGATAGCCTGCTTGCCAGACGCCCCTCTTGTTCGAGTAAAAACAGGACAGTCTTTTCAATCTGCATTCATCCAAGGCAAGAAAATACACGCTTAAGATTTGATAATCGACCTTTTTCTTGTCAATAAAAATCGAACATGATACGACTTCTTTACCTGGCTATCAAGAACTCTCGAGAAATCCTTGAGGACATACTCGCGATTGTGTTCTGAAACCTCAATTTGCCGAGTATATTGATTCACCTTCTTCTTCATTAACTTGTAGTTAATGTAGAAGCTGAGACATAGCACAATCGTGTTTACGAACACATCGAACATAAGTTGATACATATATTCTCTGCTTAAAGCTAATAAGATCATACACCTAAACCACATGTTGCATCTCTTCAAAGAAAAATCATAACTCATGACAAATTTTCACCAACCAACTCATTTTTCACCTAAAAATCAAGATCAAATTTCCACTAAACACAACAATGACACATATGCGTTTGATATCAACATTCAACAACAGAAAACCAGACATTGAAACTAAATTCCAAAGAAGATATATTCCATTTGATCAAGAATGGAAAAAATACCTTTCCCACTCCTGAATTTGTAATTGCTTCAATTTTTTGCCGAATGCAACCATCCTTCATCCAGTTATCAAAACACCTGCAGCTAAATCAAATTTCTAATCTTAGAATCTGCAATCTGGGAAAACCAGACCATCACATCTCAAGCCAACAACACATACCACAAGAATGAAAAATAAAAATGCAATCTTGATTTTTTTTTTCATGGCCCTAAATTGGATTATAAGTATTTCCTCAGAGCTCAATAAAATTACGAGTACTATATTAATCTTTATGGGGGTACGTACATTAAATATGAATAAATTCTTCCCAAAACTGAAGATTCTACATTTGCATGAAATCAAGAAAACCCATAAGCAAGATCCAATTTTTATCAATTTTATCATTCTCACCTCCAAAAAATCTGATGACAGGGACAGAGTGCAGCAGAATTAAACTTCAATGGCGTTGGGTCCCAGAAAATTAATTTCTACTCCCAAAGAAAAAACACACACTAACGAAAAATACTCAGGGTGTAGTGTGTGACTGTGAGTCAAGACATGAAGAGAGGTATGCAACTCGGTTAGCACAAAATATGCAACTGCAAATGATCAATGGCGTCGCCACGTGTGTTATACCCTACTAAATACTTGGATCACTATTTATCAAATTCACGATTCCATCTATCTAGTGATTTGGAGTACTAAATAAATATACTCACTTAATTAAGAGAAGGACTATTTATCATAAATAGATAAAAGTTAGTATATAATTGTTTTATTAATTCGAGTTCCTCGAAGCTTTCAGTTCAATTAATCTGGTTACTTTACGGATTATTTATTATTGAGTGGTGTCGAGTAAATAAGCGGTCATATTTTTTATAGATAAACAGTTGTCAGCAATAATGTGATGCGTTGCTAATTTTATTTAAATTGCTAATTTATTAATATAATATATTTAAATTATAAACACAATAATATTAAAATGTCAGTATAAATTTAAATTAATATTTTAATATATTATATTAATATTTTTAATATACATACGTTGATGAGCTAACAAATTAACAATTTAAAAAAAATTAACATTTTAGCGTACTACAGCAGTTGCATTTGATAGATGTATCATTGTATTATAAATTTTTTATTAGTCTTCTCCAACTTAGAATTTTGGTCTATTTTACCTAAATGTTACTATACTACATTCTATATTATTTTTACTTTTTTCAAAATGAGAGCCGGGAATTGTGTGATGATCAGTTACTACATTTTAACGTACTTTTAATAAATATATTTCATATTCTATTAATTTATATATTCATAACAAAGAAAATAAGGTAGACACAAAATTTGTTTATGATAAAACTGTATAATATATTTCGTATTTGATATGTTGAAAGAAGAATTTTCCTTTAATTTGTTTTTATGACTTTTATATACTAAGATCTACACAAAGATATTAAATAGTATTAATAATAATATTTTTTTTATAAGAGTTTAAGCCTATTTGTGGCTTTGATCTGTATCCACCATTAACTACAAAAATTAATATAATACTAGTACTATATAAAAATAAGTTGTATATTAATTATTTTTCATACAAGCTAATGAAATTGAAAAGTGAGTCAATTAAAATAAGCAAAAATATATAAGGACCTCATATTTGCATTTAGTTTATGAAAATACTAACAAAATATTGTTATACACATACATCAATCCACAATTTTAAATGGGAGAGGGAAAAGGGCAAAAAGACAGAATTGACATAGTTGAAAGATGCATCAAGAAAGCTCTTCCCACTTACATTATGCACCTTTTCATCAATTTATGGCTACATTTGTTTCAACCACTTATAATTAGGTGGGTTTTTTTTTGGACAAATTTCCTATACACGTACTGAAAAAAATTACTCAATATCTCAAATTGGAATATTTGGATTCTTCTGAGGCCAGTAGTAAAAATAAATAAATAATAGTAGTAGTATATAAATTTTGAGATTCCTATAAATATGTTATCTTTCACTCACTACCTCTTCTTTTTCTTTAATACTATTATATTCTTATTTTGGCATTGATAAAGACAGCCTTGGTTAGCATATGATATCAACGTGGCATTACCAAATTGCATATGTGTTCTAGTATTTCCGAATTCCAAGAATTTTGTTTGGATCTAACAAAATTATCCCCATTTAATTAATTAATAATTAAAGATTAGAGTTACCCAAAAATCTTAACTACTTATCACTTGTCCGATCACATTTCTTTTAATTCAACCACTAATTTCGTTAAAAAACAAACATGCCTTAACACCGACACAAACACTATCTTATTGGATGCAAATACAGCCAATTATATCAAAATAAACTTATTGGTGAAATTAGAATTAGGAAATTTATTTTATTACTTCATAACTTATTTATAATTTTCTAATTCCATTTCAAAAAAATAAGTTCAAATCTATCAAAATCAAGGGGAAGCCAATGTCTCCAACTTTACTTAATGCAAAATAAAAGAATCACAGAAGAAATAAAACTGGATTCATTAACTGATTAAGGCAGATAATTGATTAAGAATAATGACTTACATTAAAAGGAACTCACTTTCTGTGGTAGTCGAAGTTCTTCAAGAACAAACTAGCTATTGAGTGCGAATTTTAGTCGTGGCCGAGGGCCTTATAAATAAATAATTGGTTTAGCTTTAACAAATTGATATATGAAACTATGACACGTGTTGTATTAATACAGTGTTGATTGCTTTTAAAGAGGAGACACAATTATGTTACCAATATCAATGGATTTATCAAGATTCTCTTTTGTCCAACGGCGGGATTCACGTGGGACCGATACCATTTGCTTATGAGCGTTAAAAAACTTCATTAAATCCGACTTTTGGAATCGTTGTCGATTTCACATTGCAATAACTTTTATCCAGACGTAATATTTGGAGAATTGGTGAGGATGAGAGAGCTGACCGAGCCGGCAGGCGGCGGCATGAATGTTAGCGGTGACGGGAAGACATTACAAAAAATTATTAACTTATTATGGTAATCCTATTATTTAAAAATTAACTAATAAAACAGTCCTATTCATAATTAGATATCTAGATCAATCTACGGTTTGACAGTATTTTTTGTATTATAGAAAATAATAGTTAAAGAAAATCCAAAACAAAGCTTATAATTTCCGCTCAGCTCAAGTACATTAGTTAAATAAATTATTGCAATAAATCAGAAAAATTAATGTGACAAGGCGAATTAGCTTGATGTTTGCCTCATTTTTGAGCTATACTGTTAAAATTCTAATATCTTGTCCCACATCGGCTTGGTGATGATCCTAACTTCTCTATATAAGTGTGGATAACCCTCCCCATTATGAGTACCTTTTAAGGGGTGAGTGGCCCATTTCTAATATGGTATCGAGTAGGGCCCAAGTCGATGATGGTTTATCTCTTTATCTCTTCTCTTGCCTACCCACGTGATGGAAGTCCGATGTGTCATTCCGGCCCACACGTGAGGGGGCGTGTTAAAATTCTAATATCTTGTCACACATCGGCTTGGTGATGATCCTAGCTTCTCTATATAAGTGTGGATAACTCTCCCCCTTATGAGGCCTTTTAAAGGGTGAGTGGCTCATTTCTAATATATACTAATCTTCTACATCTTCATAGGATACACATGTAACAATTTTAACGTTTAATTTAATTAGTCTTAAAATATCTCATATATAATATATACTAATCTTCTACATCTTCATAGGATACACATGTAACAATTTTAACGTTTAATTTAATTAGTCTTAAAATATCTCATATATTTTAAATAACTTAATATAAACACGAGCTTCATTTTATGTCAATATACTAGATCGTCTTTCCACGACATGAAAAGCCATTTATAATTTAAAAAATACATACATATGTGGCTTGTGTGCCTAACTTCTTGTTTGTTTCTTTCTTTTTCTTTGAAGTGGCCGTAAAACCTACATGGCTAGGTAAACATTATGTAAAATATATACTAGGAAACAACTCAACAACCCAACAAAAGTTAAACCAATATTTTCCAATTTATTATTGTTGTTCTAACACTTCAAAAATCTTTATGATACTCAACATAGTAATAAAATGAACTTTTCATAAATGAATATGATACAAATAAAAAGATAGTAGTGAATAGTGGATTATTATTATTTTTAATTTGAGTTTTTAGTGAAATTCTAGTGGAGTGGATGGAATGCAGTGTTGCATTCTTATCCATGTAGCCATCAACAAGAAAAGCAATCCCATCTTGAGATGTAATTTTAGGGCACCAATATAATGGTGATAGTTCTGATGATGACATGATTTCATAATCTAATTGTCACAGTCGCAAATATATTTCAAGCACCAAAAATAACATCTTTTTTTATGGTGGAGTAGTTACCACTTACCATCGATGTGAACCCTCGCTACCTCCCAAATACTCACGTTTTTTATTGGTGCAGCTTCTTTCTATATTTAACATATTGTTTTAATTGTTAGTTGTTGCTGTCAAACTGAAGTACTCCTACTTATTTATTTTCATTTATTTTAATATTATGTGTTATGGTGCATATTTCATTTTGAGTTGCATCATTTGTGAGCATCATTCTTGTTCACTCCATGTTGATGTGTATAACTTTAAAAGAATGAATAAAATGAGTAGTAAATTGAAGTTTTAATTTTTATGTTACTTGTGAAATTGATAATATCAGTAACAAAGGTATTATAACTAAACTAAATATATAAAACAAAATAATTAATAATAAGCCTAGATTTTTTTTATAGATCCAAACATATTTGCATTCTGGTTCATAAGTTTTAACTATAAGGACTATTTATTTTATGATCTTTATTAAAATATATCATAAAGTATCTCAATGTTTTATAAGGATAAAAACACAATCTTATTTTTTTCTTATATAGAATGTTATTTACCATATAGTAGTAGTTTTTAATTTTAAAAAGGTAATATTGTCATAGAATCTCGGCCTAATATGATACTACTATATCATCACAAATTTACAAAAATAAGACTATATGCTTGTCCAATGGGCTTTAACACCATTTCTCTAATTGGGCTTAAAAAATTTACCCAAAAATTTGAACTTCGATGAAAACCCTTTTTACATGCTTACATATCCAATGAACAAGGAATCTACATCTAGTCATTTTTATAACATTTTTATCTAATAGCATTGAATTAATTAATTTCGTCGACATAAACAAAACTAGTGAAGTTAGACTAGGACGGACAAAGTGAAAAAGGTCATCGGAGGGATGATTTAATGGATTTTTGGACAGTGGATCGATCCCCTATTGATTATATATGTCTAATGATGCTCAAATATCAATTGTAGTGTAAAAAAAAGTTGAAACAGCCATTGATAAACATCAAACTAAGTCAACATAAACATCACATCTTAAACTACCCTAGTAGAAAAAATAGGAAAAAAAATTACAATTAGAAGTAAAAACACAGAAACATGATGTGATTAATTAGCGTCCATGCAAAGTAAGCAACTTTCTTGATCTAGAGGTGATCTTGATGACGAAGCCAGGCGAAACGTCGTCGTGTTGCTGAATGTGGGAGTTGTTTTCGAGTATAAATGGATCGTCGCACTTGTCGCTGATGCTGTGAAGCGTCTCTCCCTCTCTCACTACATATATTTCGCTGCATTCTCTTCCACGCGCCGCCCTTTCATCCACAGCCATCAACACAAACAAGAGAAAAATAGTATAGCAAAATCCCATCACCCCAATATCTCCCTCTCCCTCTCCCTCTCTCTATGTTAATATATATGTGAAGTGTTAATTAATTGTAATTAAGGGAATTAATTAAAGGGTCCACGACCGCGAGTGTGGAGTTTACGAGGGTTAGTGGTTAGTTTTGGAACGTTTAAGTGGTAGCTCTTTAAATGTTGTTTAATTATTTAATACTATATACTTTAGTTTTGTTTTACTGTATTTGTCTCTTATTTATTATGTGACCAATAACATTTGGTATTCCTTCCAATAAATAAATTATTTCTAACATTTGGTACTATGCTTTAAATTAATTAATGGGCATTGGTCTTGGTCAGTAGTCTGTTGCCAGTAAATCGATACAACCTTGTGATGAAAATTGACAAAAAACTAATCTTCTTTTATAACAAGAGTTCAAGATTTTCTATTAGTAGAGAGTTTGCTTAATATAAATAATGGAGTACTACCATTGTTTAGTAAAAATAAGACTTTCTCGTTTCATAAATTTCCTAATAAGTACGGAGTAGTCAAATAAGACATTAAAGGATAGATTTTATTCTTGGGAAATTGGTCTCTAAAATCATGAACTTTGCCTAAAATTTGGTATTTACCATGAACTTTAAAATTGGTATATAATATCACGAACTTTGCATTTTGTTTGGTATTTCCCAAACTCACTCAAATAAGATATTTTCATCAAAATCTTATTTAATATAGACAACCTTGATATGTTTTATAATATTTGAAACCACTTTTTAAGTTCATAACATGTAGCATAAAAAGTCATGTTGAAAACTACGTTGATTTAATTGTGCCAAGTATGATAAAAAAAAAGCCTCGTAAGTTAGTGAAATATAGTAATAAACATGCCGTGGGAAATACCAAACAAAATGCAAAGTTCGTGATATTATATACCAATTTCAAAGTTCATGGGAAATACCAAATTTTAAGCAAAGTTCATGGTTTTAGAGACCAATTTCCCTTTATTCTTTACAAAAATAAGACTTCTAATTACGCATAATAATTCTCGCTGAATAAAGTCTTAGTTGGTTGTATTAAAATGTCTTGTTTTAGTACTTTAGAAAAAGCTTATTTGTTTTTATGCAATTAAAAGTCTTATTATTATTAATTGTAAGAAAATCTTATTTGATTTTATAAAAAGATATTAAGTTTTGTTAAAACGAAATCTCATTTAGACATAAAAAAGGAAATAAAATATTTTATTTGTATTAATTAGTTGTAAATAGAAATATTATTTGAGTTTATGGACGTTTGATTAGACTACTAAGTTAAAAGTTCACAAGAGTTTTCAGTTAAATCAAATTGTAAAAATGTAATTTTATTAATTTAATTAAATAAATTTAAGGTCATGGAGAAGGAAATGAAATTTAGAGGACTAGTATTTCAGAAACAAAAGTTCATGCAACTCCAATGCTGGAAAAACGATCTAAACGATTCAAAGCAATGATAAAAAAGAGCAGAAATGAATAATATTATATTGACATTCATTCAAAATAATTGTTGATACAAAGTAACGGCCTTTGCTCAACTAAACTTCCAAACAATAGCTGGACTAATACAATAACAAGCATCCAACGACTGCAGATTTATGAAGAGAAAATCACAGCCTCTGACTCGCTCCGATCTGAAGGAGAGTCGGCTCATGATGCTGTTTCAGAGGGCGTCCCAAGCAATCTCCAGATGGACACCTCTCCAGTCCCATCACCAGTGAAAAATAGTCCATCAACGCCAATCCGAATCACTTCAACTGGCCGTTTTGAAAATATCCTTCCCCTCTCCGTGAATCTTGAAGCACAAAACACAGAAAAAATTAGATGGCTGCAAAAGGATGAGATAAGAGCTTTTTCTTTTATGAACTTTGGTTTCTGATACTCACGAAGGCAGGTCGTAGAGGCGGACTGTGCTGTCACTAAATGAGCAGAGAAGAATAGGTTTTACTTCTGCATCGTGTATGCCACAGAGAGTCATGAGCTCCTGAAACAGTTTATATGATGTGTTAAAGAAATTGGTCTACAAAGTACATACAAGGATCAACCAAGTGCAGTTGGAGAATATTTAACATAATTGACGACACAAGGGCACTTACATGATCTTCTTGAGTCTCATGAACAACCTCTATCGTCCCACTTTCAGTAGCAGCCCAAACTTTTAATGTTTTGTCAAGAGAAGCCGATAACAAATAGTTATCCCAGCAGATGACGGATGTTACGTCTCTTGTATGCCCACACAGAGTCTGCAAGCACTGCAAGTTTTGCAGGTCCCATGCCTAGAAATAATTTCAACATTAAGAAGTTGTAACATTTAAACATTCATAGAATTTGGGATGTCGCGTTGAGCCTAAAATAACGACAGTATGTTCCAAAATGTCCCAGAAAGGAAATATGTTACCTTGATAGTACAGTCTCTCGAACCCGAATACAGCCTACCAGCCCCAACAACAAGAGAACATACAGCGCCTTCGTGCCCCTTCAACATGGCAGCTGGTTCTGGAATATTGGTAGCTGGATTCCACTTCCACACCAAAATGGTACCATCCTGCATTCGTGTATTGTAAATAAAATGAAAATCCTCTTTAAAACTTGACAGGTTAACAAGATGTCAAAATCTTAATTTAACGGGCGAAAATGGGTGCATGTTTCGGAGAATGGAGATAACACCATGTGAAGGACATTGGGAGCATTACCTCCATTCCAGCAAACAACTTATCCTCATCTATGATCATACTGCAAACTGATCCAACTGCCTCACTGAGAGAAAGCTCAGTCTGATTTTGGAGGTTCCATGCCTAAAATGTAAACAAAAGAGTCAGAAATAACCCACCTTAGTTATGTAAACAAGAAGAGACAACTGTTTAAAATGACACAGTTTATCAGGCTATGGTGAGTCTGGCCATGCCAACAAATCATACCTTCACAACATTCTGCGACCCAGCAAACAGCCATGGGCCTTCAGCAACTAAACACCCAACATCACCACCGATCATCACAGAACCAACAACCTGACCATTGTTGCAGTCCCATGCACGAACAGACCCATCCTTACTGCTCGAATAGAGCTTGTCACCAACAGAGGGGAGTGAAATTCCAGTTATGGCCTGAGAAAAATTATAAAGGTTAATTGTACATAGTAAACCTACACTTGACACTAGACAGAGGTCCAACTGGTATTTGGATGAAAAAGAACAGTAACTTAACTTACAATCAACAACAATTCGGAACAATATATATCAATATGTATCTAAGACGTACCTTTTTATGCCCTTCTAACACTGCCAACTTTGTAAATCCAGAACCGCAGAACCATGAGTGCAAATCCTTGCACTTTTCCCCATGGACACAATTTCCAGTAACCCAGTACTTGCATTGCTTTGGCTGGGCTTTTTGAACAATGCTTTTCTCTGGTATGTCTCTTACAACAGTCACAACCTTCTGTTGGTACTGTGCAACACGATCACTCCCAACCATAGCAGTGGTCAATCCCTGATCTCCGTGATCAATCTTTCCAGAATTCCTTGTAGTGTTAGATACACATGCTTTATTACTCCGGGGGCCATCAAAGTTAGGATTTTTCCAAGTCCGACTTTTGGGTTGCTTGGAAGGAACGGCGTTAGGTGGTGCCAACTGTGGCTGTCTCTGAGTTTTTGAAGGCGGAGATTCTTTGTGCAGGTACCTACATGGGTCTCTGTTGCATCTCCCTTCAAGCCAGTAGATGCAAACTTGGTTCTTCAAAGGCTTTCCACCGACTCGGACAAAGACAGATTCTTTCCTTGCAGTTGCGATCGCCATTGCAGAATACTAAACGAACAAAGAATCGCATAACAATCAGAAACTGAGCCAACTTGGTGCAGTCTAACCAAACTGCCTGCTGCTTCCACTATAAAGACTGAAGTTACCCATAATCCATATGCAAAAAAACAAAGATTATAAACAGGAACCCTCTAACAGAAGATCAAGTCCACTAATCCGAGATACAATCTTCAACACATGGGAGATGAGCAGATTTCATACTGAGAACTCGTGCACAGAATTGATTAATTGAGCACTCGAGAAGTTCTAGTCTTGAACAAAATCACAGAAATCGGCGTTCAGTGGCTGAGACCGAATCCCATGATCGTTGTTCTTGATTCCATCCACCTCCTTGAAGATAATTTACTTAAATCCAGAATTAAAAGGAACGGAACTAAAACTAACTTATCCGTAGACAATAATAAATACCAATCCAAAAACTCATCTTCAGCACCATCAGCATAATAACAATCTAAAACCCTAGAATTCCGTAGATCGCTCGTTCTTCTTCAAGAGAAAAATAAAATACGCCCCTAAAGAAGCCTAAATTCCGCGATTCGCGTCCCTTGAATCGATATCCAATGTCCGATAAATCCAGACAGAATTAACCGGCATCGAAGAATCAATTGAAACAAGAAAACAAGAATCCATAATACTAACTAATCC
Source organism: Salvia hispanica (assembly GCF_023119035.1). Taxonomy (NCBI): domain Eukaryota; kingdom Viridiplantae; phylum Streptophyta; class Magnoliopsida; order Lamiales; family Lamiaceae; genus Salvia; species Salvia hispanica. The sequence goes on along the minus strand of NC_062968.1, from coordinate 52,720,211 downwards.
GAACAAACAGAGCGCGCAATAAGAAACCCCTAAATTCCGAAACCCTAAATCGCTCAAACAATAAATCAGGCAAAGCCGATCCAACGATTGAAGAGTCTTGAAAAGCCATGATCGAAACGAATCAGTCGCCAACGGAAAAGCGCCGGAAAATTACTCAGAACGATATGCAGAGAGATCGGGTAAAAAGCAAACCTGTTTTCTTTCTTTTTGATATTGCAAAACCTGATTTCGTTGAATGATTTTAGAGTCGTACCGAGATGAATATATAGACAAGGTAACACCGACAATTAAATTGAACTCTTTTAATTATGGTAATTTTCCTTGTGGGCATGAGCCGAGCAGAAACTCTCTCTATGTATACATATTTTTAATTTGATTTTTGCTCTATAAATATCATTCCACAACATTTTAAGGAGGAACATGTGTATTTTTTTTGTGTTTTTTTAATTTTTCAGAAATCGTAATTTTTTAAAAAATTTTAATTTGTAAGTTTGTAATTTTTAATTTCCCAAATGAATAATAAAATTTCCGTGTTATAATTGTTCAATGTGTCAATTTTACGATAAAAAATAGTTTTAATACTAGTACTACTTGTTAACAATGAAATTTAATGTCTATGGCCTGGGAAGGCTTGACCTGGGGTACATAATTGTGGAGTTGTGGCCTGACGCAAAAAATAAAGGAGAATGTGATACGGTAGAGAGGACTTGGGGCCTGGCCATGGGCTATGTCAGCCTAGGGCTGGGTTGATACGATATACCGTATCAAAAATTTTGTTTCGTTATCATATCGGAAATATCGATATAAAAGAATTTCATATCGTTATTGTTTCGAAAGTTTCGGTATGGAAAAAAACTATATCGTTACCGTTTCAAAATTTTGGTATATCGTACCGAACTTCGGTATACTGTTTTGAACGGTATATCGATATTTCGTACGATATACCGAAATTCTATACCATTTCGAATACTTGTATACCAAAAAATATAATTTCAAAACTAAAAAATAAAATCAAAATTAATATAATTTCAACATAATAAAATAAACATTGTCCACATCTTCATAATCAAACTATACTACGTATATAATTAAGTTATATGGATAGATTTATGATTTAAACTTTAATCTTAAAAAAATAAATTATATTATTATTATTATTATTATTATTATTATTATTATTATTATTATTATTATTATTATTATTATTATTATTATTATCGGTATAAACGGTATAAACGATTTGTATCGATAATTCGATACGTATTTATTTTCGATATATTTCGGTATACCGATAATATCGAATATATCGTATATTCGATATAAAACGGTATATCGCGGTATAAGAAAATTCATATCGTTATCATACCGAAAACTTTCGATACGGTATTGTATCGTACCGAAAGTTTTGGTATACCGAAAATTCGATATTTTTCAATACGATACGATCGATATACTGTTTTTTCGGTATATTTACCCAGCCCTATATCAGCCTCGTATTTAAGTCCCTTTATGAAAACTATGCACCTAATCTTTGTCTCATATACACTAGAGGGGGCTTCAGCACCCCCATCAAGATTTATGTTTTAAAACATAGATCTTGATTACTTTATATCTAATACTCACTCAGTCCGACATTAGGAGTCCCGGTTGAGTTGGGTGTGGATTTTAAAAAATGTTTGAGTGTGTAATAATATTATAAAGTGTGTGATAATGAAATGTGGGATCCATTTGCATTATTATTTGCTCTATTCTTTGGATATATTTTTACTTGTGCCTTTTAGTGTTTTATTTTATAATATTTTTATCTCACTTTTTATGAAAATGTCTAACCGGGACTCCTAATACCGGACGGATGAAAATGGTCAACCCGGGCCTCCTAAGGGAGTACTATATACTATCTCTTAAATACATCATTGTTCTTTGATCGATATCTCAACGTGACAATCGATGGCTCCATATGTCAAAATATCACAACTCATTGCACATTCAATGAAATGAAAAGTTTTAAGACTACATTACATGGTAAAAGCCATCGAAAACTATATATCACTAAACTTCATTTTAAACCAAAGGTCTCTTTTCCTCATCTTCCTCGATTCCTATCTGAACCCTGCTGCTGCTCTTGTCTTCTTCTTCCCCGTGTCGGGACTCCATTTCAACCTTCTTCGCCTTTGGATTCGAGGCCCTCTTCAAAGGCGGCTTGTTCTCCGGCAGCATCTTCAACACAATCCCCATTGTTATCAGCAGCAGTCCACTCCCATGTTGCTCTGTCAAAGGCTTTGTGAATATCATGTACGACAGCAACAACGTCACCGCTTTCCTCGCAGTCGTCACCTGTCGACGAAGGCCAGACAGATTCAAGATTTATCAGGGATGTTTTATCTCTCTTAACACATTTTTTTATCACATTACATACCATCGCTGTGGTGGCTGCCCCGAACAGGGCAATGAGGGAGAGGACCGAGACCTGCCCGATGAAGGTGGCCATGGCTTCAAAGATCAGAACTCCGTAAACATAGGGATGCTGCACAGAAACAATGATGATCAGTCATGTCATAAATCAACAAATTAGCAGAGTTTTCTTCATATATGTATACATACCTTTGAGCAAGAATCCCAAGCCGTGAAAAGTTCTCCTGTGAGCAACATTGGTGGGATCAAGAAGGGCATCCCCACGAGCGTGGAGCAGAAGAGCATCTCCGTCTGTGGAAACACACAGCCATTTTCATATAAACACACAACTATATAATCACATGTACTAACTCTTTCTCATTTCACACCTGTGTCGTCTCAGGATTCATGGTGAAGATAGCTTCCTGCAGATTCCCCAAGAAAGCATCCATAATCAGCGCCCCGGACACCATCATCACGCCTATCACGCTGAAATTGGGAGACGTTTGGGCATCTGCCAGGGTGAACAGAATCAACCCGACAACCAAGAGCACAGCAGATATATACTCGTGAGGAGGGTATTTCCGTCTCAGGCCAGGAATAAACGCCCCCATCACCATCACCGGGAGAACCTGATGATATCCAAACAACACAGTATCAAGATAGCTAGTTCAAACCATAAGGCAAAAAGCAAGATATGGATGAGAAAACGCGGGAGACCTTGGTGGATTTGAACATGATCTGCGCGGGATAGTTGAGGAAGGCCAAGGAGCCCTTGGTGAGGCCATTAGAACCCATGAGCACAGCAGAGAGCTTGACATAACTCTTCCATGGATTCACCATTTGCTTGGTGGTGAATCCTTGGAGATATATCAGCAAAATGTACACCCATCCTTGCACAAAGGTGAAGTACCATCCATAACTGTAAGGAAATCACACCAACATTATTCCAAATTTCTTGTATAATTAAGGGGTGGATTAAGTCAAGTGTTACCTGAACTGAAGTCTGTTATACACATATTCCTGAAATTTTCATCATAAATTTGTCAGTGCTTAACAACACACACACACACAGAGGGACTAATGAGTCAAAAATTGAATCCATGTGTAGTAAATGGTAAATTCATTTGAATAAGAACAAACAGTAACAACAGTTGGCGAACAAGACAATATGAACACCAGAAAAGCGTAAGCGGTGGAGGAAACAAACAACCCAAAAGCAGAGAGCTTTATCAAAAGAAATCATATGAGTAATCATCACAATTACGCAAATCAAAACCACCTTCCTCCGAAAAAGGATCAAAATCGCAGCAATCATTCACTACAAAACCCTTTTAACAACAAATGGAGTACTAATAAAAAACAGAGAAACAAACACGTCACAAAAATTGGGAATTTACCTCACAGATCCCATTAACAAGGTAACCAAAGAAAAACCCAGTTGAGCAAATGAGGAACTGATGCCATCTGGGCCTCTCCGTCAGCGAAATTCCAAAGAGGGAGCGCGCCTGCTCTTCATTCTTCATCTTCTCTCTCTCAAGAAAGGTTTTTTACTACTCAAAACTAAAAGCCCTGGAAATGGGTGGGCGCATGTGCTTGAGAATTTGAAGTGGGATTGAGTGAATTCAACGTATTAGCATGTTGACTATGTGAGTGAGGATCGGAAACACAGAATTTAAGGCTAACGTATCAGTTCATCGACGGGGAAATGTCATGAGCGTTTCAATCAAGAGAGAGAAAAGCGCAAAGGGTTGAGTATTTTATGCAGGGGAATTCAATTAGGTGTACGCGTCACCACCGCATCAACAGTGTTCTCTTGCGTAGCCCCACCGCGGATCTTCCTCTTCATTAATTCATACATCGTGACGTGCACGTGCCGTTATTTTCCATTTTCGGATACAATACTAAATTCAAAATTCCCTATTTTTTCCACGCATAGAATATGGATTAATTTTCTACTATCAAATTATAAACTTCAATCAAATACTGGTTCGTTCATATCAAATTTAAATAAGACATTATGAAATTTTAAATTTTTATGATTGTCTTACAATAACTTTTTTTAAATCAAATTCTGGTTCATTGATAACGTAGATTGTATCGACGTTGATGACTAATGACGTTGTTTTAAGCAAGAGAAATTAAAAATATATTTTTTAAAAATTTGGTTATATGATTTCTAGTAATTCAGAATTATTAAATTTCTTAAGTTATTCAAATTTGAAAAGGTATAGAAGAGTCCAAGTGTGAAACTATAATTCGTAAATACTTATTTTTTCGAATCTTATTCTTTTGTGAAGCACCTAACTATTAATCCTATACATAGCATGTGTTGTTTTTATTAGAAACAATTCTCTCACTCCTCTCTAATCATATATTAACGGATAGCTATATAATTTTGTCATTTTGTCATATCGAGTCGTTTGGAGCCAAATTATACAAGGGAATATATTCCAAATTCAATATAGATTGCTTTTTCCTTTTGAAATTCAAAAATAGTAGTAATAGTAGTAGTAGAATTATTAATTGTACACGTCATCTTAACATCAATTACACATTTACACAATTTTACTCCAAATATCCGATCCAATATAAATTTGAGTCAAAAGATTTGATTTAATCCGTTATTTATGATATGTTGAATGACTCGGATTAGTTGGCAGTCCAGCGTTGAACTTTTTCCGGTTTAACATTAGGCACATAAAATTAGATGGAATAAAATTTTCGAAATTTAAGATTTTGACTATTTCCCTAGTTTTTATTTTAAAAACGTTCTTGTTATAGTAACAAATTAGCTCTGGCGAGTTGATTTAATATTAATTTATCCTAGCTTGAAATAAACTTTGAATGAAAAATAAAAGTAGTAGTACTTTTATAGGACTTTTTGTTAAATCAATACTTAGTGCACCAAAAGTAGTAGTAAGATTGTATTTTGTGAACCACGATTGCATTTTCCCTGCTAATTGACTTTTTGGCTCAATTAGTAGTACTTAATGGGAAGATATTAATTCAACGTATCCTCTACGGCAATTAGAATAAATCTTAAATAACTATCCACATCTAATAACTATAGACGAAAAAAAAAAGTTCTAACGTTGAGTATTAATCAATAAGTTAATAATCTCTCTATTGGTGACACATACAAGAAAGTGAAGAAAACTGTGTGTTTCTGCAATTCTGTTACAGTAGCAATTTGGACAATTAAATTGAATAAAGAATTCACAATATTTTAATAGGCTACTCGAGATCAACCCGATTTGTTTTTGGATCCCTAATGAATATTGATTTTATAAGTAATGGTGTAAATCGTGTTTATTATTAGGAGACAGATATCATATCTTATTACTTTTTGATTATTCCCAAATCCCTCGGAAAGTTTTCTTTTTTAATTGAGGGAAAATAGTTAGTTGAGTTTGATCTTTGTATTAATGGTTCCTTTATTCGTAAGATTAATATAATAATTTTTTGTATGTCTATAAGTTTTAGTCTATTATACAAGAAAATATCTCAAATTTAACTTTGAAGGGGTTTTGATAAAATGCTACATTATATAAAAACTCGATGAAGAAAGGATTATTCTTCTTACCATAATCTGTAGTGGAATACTTTTAGTAAAAAAAAAAATAGTACTCTTATATGTTCACTCTCAATTTTATTCCCAAAAAATTCTCAGTTTTATCTTGCATCAAAAACCCATGAATTTCCACGTTTTTCATAAAATGTTATAACTGAAAAATTCAATGACGAAAAATGGCTAATTTACTGAAAATATAAAATGTTATTTTGCAGAAAAATATATAGGAAACACTTAAAGTTGGGACAGTTTCCCAAAAAACCCTAAAATGGGATAAATGAATTTATAAATGTTTGTGATATTTTCTAAAATTTCCTAAGAGCATCCGCAATGGTCGGCTAGCGACCGGCTAGCCGATTCGTCGCGCTGCCGATCGGTTAGCCGAACCATTGCAGTCGGCCA